>NW_026915821.1:0-65948 GCF_034315485.1 Pezoporus occidentalis | reverse complement strand
CGTTCCCGTCCCCTTCCCCGTTCTCGTTCCCGTCCCCGTTCCCGTCCCCACTCCCGTCCTCGTTCCCGTTCCCGTTCCCGTCCCCACTCCCGTTCCCGTTCCCGTCCCCGCTCCTGTCCCCGTTCCCGTCCCCGCTCCTGTCCCCGTTCCCTTTCCCCGTCCCCGTTCCCTTCCCCGTCCCCGTTCCCGTTCCCTTCCCCATTCCTTTCCCCGTTCCCGTCCCCGTTCCCGTTCCCTTCCCCGTTCCCTTCCCCGTTCCCGTTCCCTTCCCCGTCCCCGTTCCCCTTTCCCGTTCCCCTTTCCCGTTCCCGTTCCCGTCCCCGTTCCCTTCCCCGTTCCCGTTCCCTTCCCCATTCCCTTCCCCGTTCCCGTCCCCGTTCCCGTTCCCGTCCCCGTCCCCGTTCCCGTTCCCGTTCCCTTCCCCGTCCCCGTTCCCTTCCCCGTCCCCGTTCCTTCCCCGTCCCCGTTCCCGTCCCGTTCTTCCCGTCCCCGTTCCAGTCCCCGCTCCCGTCCCCGTCCCCTTTCCCGTTCCCTTCCCCGTCCCTTCCCGTTCCCTTCCGTTCCCCGTTCCCTTCCCCGTTCCCGTCCCCGTTCCCGTTCCCGTCCCCGTTCCCTTCCCCGTTCCCGTTCCCTTCCCCGTCCCCGTTCCCTTCCCCTTCCCCGTTCCCGTTCCCGTTCCCGTCCCCGTCCCCGTTCCCTTCCCCGTTCCCGTTCCCGTTCCCTTCCCCGTCCCCGTTCCCGTTCCCGTCCCCTTTCCCGTTCCCGTTCCCGTTCCCGTCCCCGTTCCCGTTCCCGTCCTCGTTCCCTTCCCTGTTCCCTTCCCTGTCCCCGTTCCCTTCCCCGTTCCCTTCCCCGTCCCCGTTCCCTTCCCCGTTCCCCGTTCCCTTCCCCGTCCCCGTTCCCGTCCCCGTTCCCGTTCCCGTCCCCGTTCCCGTTCCCGTTCCCGTTCCCGTTCCCGTTCCCGTCCCCGTCCCCGTTCCCGTTCCTGTTCTCACATGTTGGCTCCGCTCCCCCGTCAACCCCGACCGGAACCGGAACAGAACCGACCCCCCTCCTCCCCCCCCCACAATGGGCCGGCCCAGAGGAGGGGCGTGGCCAAGCGGGACGCAGCGGACCCTGGTTGGCTGGGCCGGAGAGGGGCGGGGCTTAGTCCTTAAAGGGGCTGCGCCTGCCGTGGGCTGTACCAAGAGGCGGAGCGGAGGGGGGGGGATTCACAGCGTGCGAGCGCTCAACGGGGGTGATGGGGCCGTTTGGGCACCCCCGTGTCCCTATGGGGCACCCCAAGGACCCCTTCGGGCACCCCCGTGTCCCCATGGGGCACCCCAAGGACCCCTTCGAGCACCCCCGTGTCCCTATGGGGCACCCCAAGGTCCCCTTCGGGCACCCCCGTGTCCCTATGGGGCACCCCAAGGACCCCTTCGAGCACCCCCGTGTCCCTATGGGGCACCCCAAGGTCCCCTTCGAGCACCCCCGTGTCCCTATGGAGCACCCCAAGGTCCCCTTCGAGCACCCCCGTGTCCCTATGGGGCACCCCAAGGACCCCTTCGAGAGCACCCCCATGTCCCTATAGTGTAGGGCCCCTCTCCCGACAGCCAATAGCGTTTAGTTTGTGATGCAAGCAGACGGAAGTGATGTCATAAACCCAGCCTATATAATGCCGTGTTACCTCCCCAATTAACGCCATTTACCGTGGACCACGTTGAGCCGATGGCGTTGGTCGTCGCCGTCCCTTGCGACGGCAACAAGCGGTACCGAAACCCGGCAATCACTCGCCTGCAATGGGGGGAACGGCGGCAGGACCAGCCCGGCAATGGGGGGGATGCTCGTGGACCAACGAGGAGGATGGAAGCGCTTGTGAAGGTCGTATCTCAATCCCATAAACAATGGGGTTATCCATTGGAAACCCAAAGGGTTTACTCTCGCTATCGCGAGGCGTCCAGTGGGGTCAACCCCATTGGGTCTTAAAGCCCCCAAAGCGTGGCAAATGCATTTTACCCTCTGTCAATCGCTAAAACCCCCCCTTCGAGCGTGGTTAGTGGTAACTGTAGGCACATATAGCGGCGTGATCGTAGCAGAACCAACTCCGAAGCCATCATCCAACGTTGGTTAACGCTTACGGCATGGCTCGGCATTCCTAAGCAGATCGAAACGGGAAACGGTGTGGATTTTGGCTCGGCATCGGTCCGGGTGTTTGCACTTGGGATATCACCGTAGCACACGGTATTCCATATAATGGCACGGGACAAGCCGTAGTTGGAGGAGTGAATCAATTGTTAGCACTAAATTGGTTTCTTTGGTGGGGGGGAAGAGGTAAATAGCCCCATCCAAAAACATTGGGGCCACTCGAGCGCTTAGAAGAAGGCCCATTGGTCACCATCAGGAATGAGCTAGGGGAATGGGAACGAGGGTATGAAAAAGGATGGAACAGTTGAGTGGTGTCCATCAAACCAGACCTCCAAAAATAGAACTATCAAAAAACCTCTTGAGTTTTTATCCACAGGATGGGATGATCGGACGTCCCCGTAACCCATACGCCCCGATACGAAGAGAAGATGACAAGTCAACAGCCATCCTACCCATACCTGGAAGTTGGGCACCGACAGACTCCGGACAACGGCCACGTAACCCCCATAGACGGAGGCTGCGATGTCTTCGTGTGATCCTCGTTTTACAGCTCGTGGCTATAGGACAAGCAGTATCAGAACACCCCCCCCATCAGCCTTTTAAGTGGACCTTGTCTAGGTGGGGAGACCGAAGAGTTATCCAAAGCCTAGTCGCAACAGGAGGGCCCAATTTTACTGCTAGCCTCTGTCAACTAGTGCCTATAAAGCCCTGTTTAGATCTTATGGGATTCTACTTCTGCCCAAGCTCGAATCCAGGGAAAGGATATTGCAATTACCCCAGGGAATATTATTGTCCCTACTGGGGATGCGAAACAATAGCCTCAGATTGGGTCCCTGGAAATCCAGACAGGTTTTTAAGGGTACAATGGGGTCCTTATGGATGTACCCCTCCGAAACGAGATTGGAGTGGAGGAATAGTATCCCCGGGAAACTGTCGGCATCTGATGATTAATATCACGAACCCTTTCGACAATGGGTGGATAATAGGGAAAACTTGGGGGGTACGATATAAGGAACCAGGTACCGATAGAGGGGGCCTCATTTTAATCAAGAAGGAACCCATCCCACGAGATCCTAAACCCGTAGGACCTAACCCCGAAATACCTGTCCCAACGATACCCAACCCAACGCCGCCTACACCGTTACCGCAGAGCGTTGTAAACAGTACCGAGGTCATCGCGCCCGCCACCGAACTTCCCAATCAAAATTCCCTTTGGAAAATGATGCAAGCTAGCTATCGACTACTGAACAAAACGCACCCAAATCTCACAGAGCATTGTTGGTTGTGCTACGGGGTAAAACCCCCCTTTTACGAGGCTATAGGTGTAAGCGATACACCCGTACGAGCCAACGCTACGAATCCAACCCAATGCGTTTGGGACGCAGGCAAACAAGGGATTACGTTAGCGCACGTGGCTGGAAGCGGCGTGTGCATCGGTCGAGTCCCAAAACACAAAACCCAACTGTGTATTAACGTCACGCAACCTAAAACCCCTGCGCGGTGGTTGATCCCGGCCAACAACGCCAAGTGGGTTTGTTCCGTTACGGGAGTCACGCCTTGTTTGTCGTTAGACAAATTTAATGACTCCTCAGAATATTGTGTCCAAGTAACTATAGTCCCTAAAATCTTTTACCGTGCCGAAAACTTCGCCGATGATTCCCAAATCCCTCAACACCACCTGTCAAAACGGGAAGCCTTTACAGCACCGACAATAGCCGCTCTAATGAGCGTAGGAGGTGCGGGAGGACGTACGGGAGTAGCATCCTTAGCGCAACAAACTGAACTTAACGCCTTGAGAATGGCGGTGGACGAAGACCTGGCTAGGGTTGAGCAATCCATTGGTGCCTTCAAAAGCTCACTTGGATCACAATCTGAAGCAGCGCTGCCAAAGGGGAGGGGGTTAGACCTGGCGTCCTTACAACGAGGAGGAGGATGCGTCCCACTGAAGGAAGGATGTTGTCTCTACGCCGACCACACTGGAATAGTGAGGGATGCTATGGCCAAACTACAAGAACGACTCAAAAAACGGAAACGAGAGGCGCAACAGAATGGGTTTGCATCGTGGTTTAACCATTCCCCATGGCTTGCCACCCTAATAACTACCCTGATAGGGCCAGTTCTGATGCTCGTGATAGCGTTGATCTTTGGACCCTGGATATTGAACAAGCTGGGGTCGGTTATCGGAAGGCATCTAGGCAAAGTTAACGTCAGGCTGGGAGGACGCCAACAAGTGCTTTAAGGATGCTCTTGCCTCGCTCCAGTTATACCCTGTTGTTCTCTGTTATAGCCTGGTTATCTCTTGCTTAACGTGCCTTATATTTTTTTATTATTCAAGTATATGGTGTGTGTTTTAAGAAATGCCCTTTGGGGCGCCCACGTGTCCCTATGGGGCACCCCAAGGTCTCCTTTGGGCACCCACGTGTTCCTGTGGGGCACCCCAAGATCCTCTTTGGGCACCCACGTGTCCCTATGGGGCACCCCAAGGTTCCCATTTGGGCGCCCCCGTGTCCCTATGGGGCACCACATGGTCCCCTTTGGGCACCCACATGTCCCTATGGGGCACCCCTGTGTCCCTATGGGGCACCCCAAGGTCCCCTTTGGGCACCCTCGTGTCCCTGTGGGGCACCCCAAGTCCCCTTTGGGTGCCCCCGTGTCCCTATGGGGCATCACAGGGTCCTCTTTGGGCACCCACGTGTCCCCATGGGGCACCCCAAGGTCCCTTTGGGCACCCATGTGTCCCTATGGGGCACCCCAAGGTTCCCATTTGGGCGCCCACGTGTCCCTATGGGGCACCCCAAGGTTCCCATTTGGGCGCCCACGTGTCCCTATGGGGCACCCCTGTGTCCCTATGGGGCACCCCAAGGTCCCCTTAGGGCACCCACGTGTCCCTATGGAGCACCCCAAGTCCCCTTTGGGCACCCACATGTCCCTATGGGGCACCCCAAGGACCTCTTTTGGGCACCCACGTGTTCCTATGGGGCACCCAAGGTCCCCTTTGGGCGCCCACGTGTCCCTATGGGGCACCCAAGGTCCCCTTTGAGCACCCACGTGTCCCTATGGGGCACCCCAAGGTCCCCTTTGGGGCACCCCCGTGTCCCTGTGGGGCACCCCAAGGTCAACTTTGGACACCCCCGTGTCCCTATGGGGCACCCAAGGTCCCCTTTGGGCACCCCCGTGTCCCTATGGGGCACCCCAAGGCCCCCTTTGGGGCACCCCCGTGTCTTGTCTCTTCCCTTCCCTTCCCTTCTCTTTTCCCTTTCGCTTTCCCTTTCCCTTTCCCCTTCCTTCCCTTCCTCTTCCCCTTCCATCCCATAGCATTGGGATTGGGATTGGGATCGGGATCGGAAGCGCCGCTGGATGAGGGCGATCCCAAAAGGATGGAGATCGCAATCCCCCCCCCCCCGCCAAGCTTCCATTGGGCGCGCCCGAGTACCCCCTTGCTCTGCCGCTTGGTACCGCCCACAGCATAACGCCACGCCCCCCCCCGGGCGCCCAGCCAATCAGAGCCCGACCCATCCGGCTTGACCACGCCCCCCCCCCAGTGGGCGGGCTCATCGAGCACGAAAGGGGGACCCCCAAGTATTCAAAATGGGGGAACCCAATGCCCCCAAATGGGGGGGACACCCCAAAATGGGGGAAACCCCTTCAAACTGGGTCCCCAGCACCCCAAAATGGGAGACCCCGCCAAACTGGGACCCCGGCACCCTAAAATAGGGGGGGACACCCCAAAATGGGGGGAACCCATCCAAACTGGGACTTCAGCACCCCAAAATAGGGAGGGACACCCCAAAATGGGGGAAACCCATCCAAACTGGGACTCCAGCACCCCAAAATAGGGGGGAACACCCCAAAATGGGGGAAACCCATCCAAACTGGGACTCCAGCACCCCAAAATAGGGGGGAACACCCCAAAATGGGGGAAACCCATCCAAACTGGGTCCCCAGCACCCCAAAATAGGGAGGGACACCCCAAAATGGGGGAAACCCATCCAAACTGGGACCCCGGCACCCCAAAATGGGGGGAACACACCCCAAAATGGGGGACCCCCCAAATTGGGTCCCCAGCACCCCAAAATGGGGGAAACCCCTTCAAACTGGGTCTTCAGCACCCCAAAAAGGGGGGGACACCCCAAATGGGAGACCCCCCCCAAACTGGGACCCCAGCACCCCAAAATGGGGGAAACCCCATCCAAACTGGGTCTCCAGCACCCCAAAATGGGGAAACTCCCCCCCAAACTGGATCCCCAGCACCCCAAAATGGGGTGGGGGCACCCCAAAATGGGACCCAGCATCCCAAAATGGGAGAAACCCCTTCAAACTGGGACCCCAGCACCCCAAAATGGGGGAAACCCCTTCAAACTGGGACCCCAGCACCCCAAAATGGGGTGGGGGCACCCCAAAATGGGACCCAGCACCCCAAAATGGGGGAAACCCCTTCAAACTGGGACCCCAGCACCCCAATATAGGGGGGGCACTCCAAAATGGGGGAAACCCCCCCAAATTGGGTCCCCAGCACCCCAAAATGGGGTGGGGGCACCCCAAAATGGGGCAGACCCCAACACCCAAAATGGCTTGGACCCCCCCAGCCCCTCAAAATGGTTGCGACCCCGCTTTTCTACCCCTCCGTTATGGAACAAACCACTGTGGGGAAGGGGGGGACAGCAGTTTTATTCCTATCAGCATCACAATGGGGGGCGGGATAATTAAATAAGATCATGGGGACATATAAAATAATAGGCACAATGGGGGGGGATTATTTTGGGGAGGGCAATGGGGGGTCACAGTGAGGCCCCTCCCCCCCCCCCGTGGAGAAAATGGGTGGAATAAGGTAAGACTTGGGGTTGGAAAGGCACCATTTATACAAATATAGTGATTTATAAAGGGGGGGGGGGGGGGAAGGTGGGGATTAAACCCATTGATTTCCACTAGGAAATAATTTAGGGGGAGAAAGTGCTGGAAGAGCCTAATTATTAATTGGCATATTATTATGATTATTAAGGATTTGGCCTCAAAATGAGGGGCTGGGAGGGGTCCTGCAACCCCTTATTGCTTTGAATGGTATTGTCGCATTCCGCCCACCCCCTCCCCAGGGATATGGGGGAGACAAAGGAGATGTATGGGGGTGGGCGGGAGACCTATAGGGAAGCCACAGCCCTATGGGAAGACCTCAGCCCCATAGAGAAAGCTTGAACCCCCTAGCGAAGGCTCAGCCTATAGGGAAGGCCTGAACCCCATAGGGAAGCCCCCAGCCCCATAGAGATGGATATTCTCAGTCCCCTGTAGAGGTTTGTGGCCCCATAAGAGCTGGTCCTCAGCCCCATAGAGATACTCTACCCCCTTATAGCTCTCTGCCCTATAGGGAAGGTGCTCATTGCCATATGGATGCATATATGGTCCCATAGAGTTGCATGTGATCCCATACAGAGGCCCCATGTCATATAGGGAAGCCCCCAGCCCCATAGAGATGGATATTCTCAGTCCCCTAGGGAGGTTTGTGGCCCCATAAGGGCTGGTCCTCAGCCCCACAGAGATGCTCTCAGCCCCATATGGATGCCCTCTAGCCCTATAGGGAAGGTCCCCAGTGCCATATGGATGCACATACGGTCCCATAGAGTTGCATTTGGTCCCATACAGAGGCCCATATGGAAGCCCATGGCCCCATATGGGAACCCATGGCCCCATATGGACGCCCTCAGCCCAATGTAGATGCTCGTGGTCCCATATGGAGGCCCTTGGTCCTATATGGAGTCCCATAGCTACATATGGAAGTCCTCAGCCCTAAGCCCTAGATGGATGCTTGTGGTCCCATATGGAGGTCCCATGTCATATATGGATACTCCTAGCCCCATATGGATGCTCCTAGCCTCATATAGAGGCCCTCAATCCCATATGGATGCTTGTGGTCCCATCTGGAGGCCCTTGGTCCCATACGGCTGCCGCTGGTCCCATGTTGTATATGGATGCTGCTCGTAGGCCCATATAGAGCCCCTCAGCCCCATATAGAGGGGCCCTCAGCCCTAGATGGATGCTGGTGGTCCCATATGGAAGCCCCATGTCCTATATGGATGCTCCTAACCCCATAGGGATGCTCCTAACCCCATAGGGATGCTCCTAACCCCATAAGGATGCTCCTAACCCCATAGGGATGCTCCTAACCCCATAGGGATACCCTTGGTCCCATAGAGACCCCCTCAGCCCCATAGGGTGGTCCATAGGAGGACACAGCATCCCCTATATGAGTCCCATGAGGCATCCCCTATGGCTCCATCCACTCCAGGCACTGGAGATGCCAAGTGTCCCTTATGGAATCCCAGTGTCTCCCTATGGATTCCCAGTGTCTCCCTATGGATTCACAGTGTCTCCCTATGGAATCCCAGTGTCTCCCTATGGAATCCCAGTGTCCAAGGGGGGTCCCCAGTGTCCTATGGGGGGGGGTCACAGCTCCTCTTTGTCCACAGTACCAGAGAAGATCCAAGATGCTTAATGTCCCTTATGGAACTGCAGCGTCCCCGTATGGAATCCCGGCGTTCCCTATGGAATCCCGGCGTTCCCTATGGAATGCCATTGTCCCAAGGGGGGTCACAGCTCCTCTTTGTCCACGGTGCCGGAGAAGACGCAAGATCCTCAGTGTCCCTTATGGAAGAGCAGTGGAATTCCAGTGTTCCCTATGGAATGACGGCGTTCCCTATGGAATGACGGCGTTCCCTATGGAATGACGGCGTTCCCTATGGAATGACGGCGCTCCCTATGGAATGACGGCGTTCCCTATGGAATGACGGCGTTCCCTATGGAATGACAGCGTTCCCTATGGAATGACAGCGTTCCCTATGGAATGACAGCGTTCCCTATGGAATGACAGTGCTCCCTATGGAATGATGGCGTTCTCTATGGAATGACGGTGTTCCCTATGGAATGATGGCGTTCTCTACGGAATGACGGCGTTCCCTATGGAATGACAGTGCTCCCTATGGAATGCCAGTGTCCCAAGGGGGGGGTCACAGCTCCTCCTTGTCCATGGTGCTGAAGAAGATGCGAGATCCTCAGGGTCCCTTATGGAATCCCAGCATTCCCTATGGAATGACGGCGTTCCCTATGGAATGACACTGTTCCCTATGGAATGACGGCGTTCCCTATGGAATGACAGTGCTCCCTATGGAATGACGGTGTTCCCTATGGAATGCCATTGTCCCAAGGGGGGGTCACAGCTCCTCTTTGTCCACGGTGCCGGAGAAGATGCGGGCGAAGCGGCGGAGCTGGCGCGCGGCCGAGTGCGATTCCTGCTGCAGGCGCCGGTTGTTGTGGCGCAGGTTGGCCACTTCGGCCTGGAGAACCACCTTGTCCTGCTTCTCCTATGGGATACAGGGTCAGAGCCCCAAAACAGACCCAAAACACCCCAAAACACCCCAAAACCCAGCCCAAAACCACCTTGTCCTGCTTCTCCTATGGGATACAGGGTCAGAGCCCCAAAACACCCCCAAAACACCCCAAAAACACCCCCAAAACAAGCCCAAAACCACCTTGTCCTGCTTCTCCTATGGGATACAGGGTCAGAGCCCCAAAACACCCCAAAAACACAAGAAAACCACACCAAAACCACCCTGTCCTGCTTCTCCTATGGGATACAGGGTCAGAGCCCCAAAACACCCCAAAAACACCCCAAAAACCAGCCCAAAACCACCTTGTCCTGCTTCTCCTATGGGATACAGGGTCAGAACCCCAAAATAGCACCAAAACAGGCAAAAAACAACCCGAAACACCTAAAACCCAGCCCAAAACCACCTTGTCCTGCTTATCCTATGGGATACAGGGTCCCCCAAAACACCACCCCAGCCCAGCCCAAAACCACCTTGTCCTGCTTCTCCTATGGGATACAGCATCAGAGCCCCAAAACGCACAAAAAAAAGGCCAAACCACCCCAAAATCACCTTCTCCTTTTTCTCCTGTGGGATACAAGGTCAGAGCCCCAAAACAGACCCAAAACCAGGCCAAAAAGAACCCAAAAGTCCCCGAAAACAGCCCAAAACCACCTTGTCCTTCTTCTCCTGTGGGATACAGGGTCAGAGCCCCAAAACAGACCCAAAACAGGCCAAAACCAACCACAAACACCCCCAAAACCAGCCCAAAACCACCTTATCCCCCTTCTGCTATGGGATACAGGGTCAGAGCCCCAAAACAGACCCAAAACACCCCAAAAACCAGCCCAAAACCACCTTGTCCTGCTTCACCTATGGGATACAGGGTCAGAGCCCCAAAACAGCCCTAAAAAAGGACAATAACAACACAAAACACCCCAAAAACCAGCCCAAAACCACCTTGTCCTGCTTCACCTATGGGATACAGCGGCAGGGCCCAAAAAAAGACCCAAAGGAGGTCAAAAACAACCCAAACAACCCCAAAACACCCCAAAACCACCTTGTCCTGCTTCTCCTATGGGATACAGGGTCAGAGCCCCAAAACAGACCCAAAACACCCCAAAACCCAGCCCAAAACCACCTTGCCCTGCTTCTCCTATGGGATACAGGGTCAGAACCCCAAAACACCCCAAAACCACCCCAAAATGGTACCTTCTGGAGGTCGCTGTGGAGCTGCTTTAGCATGGCCTCGAGCTGCGACACCTTCTCGGGGAGGTCCAAGGCTGTGGGGGGGCTGTGGGGGGGGCATAGGGCAATGGGGGGGGTGGGATCCCAGACCCGGATGTGGGGGTCCCAGCCCCACATACAAGGGGGACATGGGGGGGTCTCCATATAGGGGGGGTCCCTGGACCTGATGGGGGGCGCACCCCCCCGTGGCCTCTCCAGGGGTAGGGGGAGGTCGGGGCTCAGCACCGGCTCCGTGAGGGAGAACAGGGACACGGCCCTTTGCACTGGGGGGGGGGAAGTCAGCACCCCAAAACCAGCCCCAAATACCCCAAAACCAGCAAAAAATACCCCTAAACCAGCCCCAAATACCCCCAACTACCCCCAAACCAGCCCAAACCAGCCCAAAATACCCCAGAACCAGCCCAAAACAGGTAAAATACCCCCAAACCAGCTCAAATCAGCCCAAAATACCCCTAAACAAGCCAAAATACCCCAAAAGCAGCCCAAAATACCCCAAAAGCAGCCCAAAATACCCCAAAAGCAGCCCAAACCAGCCCAAAATACCCCAAAACCAGCCCAAAATACCCCCAAACCAGCAAAAAATACCCCAAAAGCAGCCCAAACCAGCCCAAAATACCCCCAAACTAGCCAAAATACCCCAAAACCAGCCCAAACCAGCCCAAAATACCCCAAAAGCAGCCCAAACCAGGCCAAAATACCCCAAAACCAGCCCAAAATACCCCAAAAGCAGCCCAAAATACCCCAAAAGCAGCCCAAACCAGCCCAAAATACCCCAAACCAGCCCAAAATACCCCTAAACCAGCCCAAAATACCCCCAAGCTAGCCCAAAACACCCCAAAACACTCCAAAACACCCCTACAACACCCCTACAGCACCCCCAAACCACCCCAAAACACCCACAAAGCAGTCTGAAACCCCCCAAACCCAGCCCAAAACACCCGTGAAACAGCTCAAACCACCCCAAAACCAGCCCAAACCCCCTCCACAACAGTTTAAAACCCCCAAAACACCCTGAAATACCCCCAAAACACCATAAACCACCCTAAAACACCCCTAAACCAGCCCAAAGTAGCCCAAACCACCCCGAGAACCAGGCCAAAACAGCCCCAAAACAGACCAAAATACCCCAAAACACCCCCCAAACCAGCTCCAACCATCCCAAAAACAGCCCAAACTACCCCAAAACCAGCCCAAAATACCCCAAAAGCATCCTAAAACAGGCCAAAACAGCCCAAAACACACTCAAACCCACACCCAAACCAGCCCAAACCAGCCCCAAACACCTCCAAAACAGCTAAAACCACCCCAAAACACAAACCCACACCCAAATCAGCCCAAACCAACCCCAAACACCTCCAAAACAGCTAAAACCACCCCACAGATAGCCCCAACCACCCCCAAAATAGCCCAAACCAGCCCAAAACACCCTCAAAACAGCCAAACCCACCCCACAGATAGCCCCAAACACCCCCTAAATAGCCCAAACCAGCCCCAAAACAGCCCTAAATACCATGAAACACCCCAAAACACCCCCAAACCAGCCTGAAACACCCCCAAAACCATCCCAAACCCCCCCAAACCCCTCCCTTTATACCCCCAAAGCCACCCCAGCACCCCCAAAGCCACCCCATGCTGAGGGTGCAGTTGGGGGGGGACGTTGGTACCTTCATAGGCCTTGGCTGCATTGACCAGGCTGGCCCATTCCAGCCCCGTGGCCGTGTCCGGCAGCGGCATCATCCCGGGATCCACGCGGCGCAGGGAGAGCTCCGAGGCAGAGATGGGGCCTGCAGGGACATGGGGACCATTGGCACCCAAAACCATGCCAAAATCACGCTAAAACCATCCCAAAACACTCCAAACCACCCCAAAACACCCTAAATCCACCCCAAAACACCCTAAAACCACACAAAACCACCCTAGAACCACACAAAACCACCCTAAAACCACCCAAAACCATCCCCAAACACCCCAAAAATGCCCACCCAAAACCACCCCAAAACCACCCCTGAAACACCCCCAAAACACCCCAAAACCACCCAAAACCACCCCAAACCACCCCCAAACACCCTAAAACCACCCAAAACCATCCCGAAACCCCCCAAACCCACCCAAAACCATCCCCAAACATGCCAAAAATGCCCCCAAACACCCTAAAACCACCCAAAACCAACCCCAAACACCCTAAAACCACCCCAAACACCCTAAAACAACCCCAAACCTCCCCAAAACACTCCAAACCCACCCAAAACCATCCCCAACCACCCCGAAACACGCTAAAACCACCCCAAACCATCCTCAAACACCCCAAACCACCCCAAAACCATCCCCAAAACCATCCCCAAACACGCCAAAAATGCCCCCAAACACCCTAAAACCACCCAAAACCATCCCCAAACACCCCAAAACACCCTAAACCCACCCAAAACCATCCCCAAACACCCCAAACCCACCCAAAACCATCCCCAAACACGCCAAAAATGCCCCCAAACACCCTAAAACCACCCAAAACCATCCCCAAACACCCCAAACCCACCCAAAACCATCCCCAAACACGCCAAAAATGCCCCCAAACACCCTAAAACCACCCAAAACCAACCCCAAACACCCTAAAACCACCCAAAACCATCCCCAAACACCCCAAACCACCCCCAAACACCCTAAAACCACCCCAAAACACTCCAAACCCACCCAAAACCAACCCCAACCACCCCGAAACACGCTAAAACCACCCCAAACCATCCTCAAACACCCCAAACCACCCCAAACCCACCCAAACCCATCCCCAAACACGCCAAAAATGCCCCCAAACACCCTAAAACCACCCAAAACCATCCCCAAACACCCCAAAACACCCTAAACCCACCCAAAACCACCCCGAAACACCCCAAACCCACCCAAAACCATCCCCAAATACACCAAAAATGCCCCCTGAACACCCTAAAACCACACAAAACCATCCCCAAACACCCCAAAACTGCCCCCCAAACACCCTAAAACCACCAAAAACCATCCCAAAACTTCCCAGTTATGTCCTATGGGAGCTCCCCACTGTGTCCTATGGGATCTCCCCACTGTGTCCTATGGGATCTCCCCAGTGTGTCCTATGGGATCTCCCCACTGTGTCCTATGGGAGCTCCCCATTGTGTCCTATGGGAGCTCCCCATTGTGTCCTATGGGAGCTCCCCATTGTGTCCTATGGGAGCTCCCCATTGTGTCCTATGGGAGCTCCCCATTGTGTCCTATGGGATCTCCACACTGTGTCCTATGGGAGCTCCCCACTGTGTCCTATGGGATCTCCGCACTGTGTCCTATGGGAGCTCCCCACTGTGTCCTATGGGATCTCCGCACTGTGTCCTATGGGAGCTCCCCATTGTGTCCTATGGGATCTCCCCACTGTGTCCTATGGGAGCTCCCCACTGTGTCCTATGGGATCTCCCCATTGTGCCCTATGGGATCTCCCCATTGTGTCCTATGGGAGTTCCCCACTGTGTCCTATGGGAGCTCCCCGTTGTGTCCTATGGGATCTCCACACTGTGTCCTATGGGAGCTCCCCACTGTGTCCTATGGGAGCTCCCCACTGTGTCCTATGGGAGCTCCCCACTGTGTCCTATGGGAGCTCCCCACTGTGTCCTATGGGATCTCCCCATTGTGTCCTATGGGATCTCCCCACTGATTCCAGCACTCACCCTTCTTGTCGTGGAGGCCCCCGTTGGTGGTGGCTGGGTGCTGGCGGCGGTTGGGCAGGGTGCTGGAGGGGTACGTGCTCCCAAAGCCCCCCTCTGCTTCCAGCACTGGGCTCCCACTGGTGTAAGCGGGTTCCCGGCGCCCACCACAGAGGCTTTCATCTGACAGGGTCCTCTGGAGCCCCTTGGGGGGGGTCTAGGGGGGAAAAGAGGGTGGTGGGGGGGGGGATGAGCACCTGGTTGTGGTTGAAGCCCCATTGGTCATGGTTGGACCCCCACTGGTCATGGTTGAACCATCCCTGGTCATGGTTGGAACCCATTGGTCACAGTTGAACCATGCTTGGACCCCCACTGGTCATGGTTGGACTCCCATTTGACATGGCTGAACCATCCCTGTTCATGGTTGGACCCCCATTGGTCATGGTTGAAACTCCATTGGTTGTGGTTGGACTATCATTGGTCATGGTTGGACCCCCATTGGTCATGGCTGAACTATCCCTAGTCATGGTTGGACTGCCACTGGTCATGGTTGGATCCCCATTGGTCATGGTTGGATCCCCATTGGTCGTGGTTGGATCCCCATTGGTCGTGGTTGGATCCCCATTGGTTGTGGTTGGATCCCCATTGGTCGTGGTTGGACCCCCATTGGTCGTGGTTGGACCCCCATTGGTCGTGGTTGCACCCCCCTTGGTCGTGGTTGGACCATCCCTGGTCATGGTTGGACCCCCCTTGGTCATGGTTGGACCATCCCTGGTCATGGTTGGACCCCATTGGTCGTGGCTGATCTCCCATTGGTTGTGGTTGGACCCCCACTAGTCATGGTTGAATCTCCACCGTTCATGGTTGGACCCCCACTGGTCATGACTGGACCCTCACTGGTTGTGGTTGGAACCCCTCTGGTCATGGTTGAACCCCCACTGGTCATGGTTGGAGCCCCCCAGATCATGTTTGGAGCCCCATTGGTTATGGTCGGACCCCACTGGTCGTGGTTGGACCCCACTGGTCATGGTTGGCCCCCCTGGTTGTGTTTGGAGGCCCCTTAGCCATGGCATTCCGGGCTCACCGGGGCGCGCTCCGGCTCCGGGCTGGTGGTGTCCATGATGATGAGCTTCTTGAGGTCATCCTCACCCAACTTCATCACCTCCTGCGGGGGGATCGCATCAACCCAACATCGCCCGGAGCCGGGGCTGCCCAACACGTCATCATCGGGGTGGCCTCCACCTGCCATCAACCCAACATCACCCTATCATTACCCCAATATCATCCCCAACATCACCACCCCCATCATCACCCCATCATCATCAACCCAACACCACCCCATCAACACCCCAATATCATCCCCAACATCATCATCCCAACATCATCATCACCCCCAAAATCACCCATCATCATCATCCCAACATCACCTCAACATCAACCCAACATCACCCTATCATTACCCCAATATCATCCCCAACATCATCACCCCAACATCATCATCCCAACATCACCCCATCATCCCAACGTCATCATCATCCCATCATCATCATCCCAACATGATCCCAACGTCATCATCATCCCAACGTCATCATCCTCATCATCCCATCATCATCATCCCAACATCACCTCAACATCAACCCAACATCACCCTATCATCACCCCAATATCATCCCCAACATCACATCCCCATCATCACCCCCAAAATCAGCCATCATCACTCCAACATCACCCCATCATCCCGTCATCATCATCCCCACGTCATCATCATCCCAACGTCATCATCCCAACGTCATCATCCCAACGTCATCATCCCAACGTCATCATCCCAACATCACCTCAACATCACCACCCCAATATCATCCCCAACATCACCCCCAATATCACCCATCATCATCACCCCAACATCATCACCCCATCATCATCATCACCCCAAAAATCACCCATCATCATCATCCCAACATCACCCCAACATCATCAACCCATCATGATCCCATCACCTCAACAGGCCTCCACCTGCCTAGGACCATGGAGGGGGGGGGAGCACATGGATGTGGGACCCCCCCTGAACTCCAACATCACCCCAAATCACCCCATCATCATCATCCCCATCATCTCCCAACATCATCACCCCATCACCTCCTTTTGTGGTCCTAACCCCCCCCCCAGCACCTACTATTGGGTCCTGCTCCCCCCATCACCCACTTTTATGGGTCCTACCCCCCCCCCCAGCACCCACTTTTGGGGTTCAGGCTTCTCCTCAGCCCTTTTCCAGCCCGTGGCTTGTTTATTCCTGACCGGCTGCTTGGAAAAGAAGGATTTGGGGATGGAAGCTGAGAGCTGGGCCCCCCCCCGGGGGGCTTCAGTTGTGGGGGTGCCATAGCCAGGATACCCCATCCGTGGGTTGGAACTATGAGGAAGAGGATGGAAGCTCATGGTTAGGATGGGGATGTAGGTACACCCCCCCCCCATAATGATAGGGGGGCCCAATATAGTGGGGGACACACCCCTAGTTGGGGGGGGCTCACCTGGGTTGGGGGGGGGTCCCTGCTTTGTGCCTGTAGCTTGTGCTGGGGGGTGATGGGTCCCCCTTGGTGGTGGCGGTGGCATCGTCCCCTGGAGCCCCTATGGGTTTGGGGCCCTTATCCCTTTGGGATAGCGGGCGGGGGGGTGGTGGTGGTGGTTTGGGGGTGTCGATGCCGCTGTCGTTGGCGCTGCTTTTGGGGAAAGGATCCGGGAATTCGGCGCCGTCGGTGGCATCGGGAATGTCGAACCAGCGCTCGTCGCTCGAGGCGGTGCTGGAGAGCGTGGTGGTGCTGGAATGGCTGGAATATGGTGCCTCACCCTATGGGGCACCCCCACAGCATCACCTTGGTGTTCCCTAACCCCCCCCCCCCCCCCACCTTGGGATCACCCCAGTGCCTCACCTTGGAATGCCGCTTGGGAGAATCCATCCCGGCCACCTCCTGTTTGCTGCTTCTCCTGCCTGTTGGCAAGCGGGGCTGCGCTGGCACGTGCCACAGGGGCTCTGCAATGAGTCCCCGTTGGGTCGGTGTCACCATAAAGGCCCCGGTGGCCTCGGGGGGGGACACCGGGGTCACCGTACCCGGGTTGTGCCGCTCCATGGTGCTCTCGTGGCTGCTGACCCCCCCCGAGGAGGAATCGCCATCGGGTGGCTCCGCTGCTGCCCCAAACCTGTAACGGGAATGGGGGTTAAACCACCCTAAAACGGTGCCAACCCCCCCCCCCCCACTATGGGGTCGCCATGGTGCCACCCACCCCTATGGGACACAGTGTGTGTGGGGGGGGGGTCCCCATGGTGTCACCCACCTCTCTGGGGATGGTTTATAGCGAGTGAAGGTGCTGCCCGGTGCGGAGAAGCTGCCCGATGGTTGCCGGTACGGCTGCGGCCGCTCCGATGGGGATGAGGAGGAGGAGGAGGGATGCGGTGTCTCTGGGAAGCTCAGCGGCCTGGCTCCATGGATCCATGTGGGAAAAAGGCAGGGAAGCAGGGAATGGGTTGGGGTGGGAAGGACTTTCAGATCTCCCAGTTCAAACCCTCTGTCATGGGCAAGGACAGGTCACAGTCCAACAGCTCCGTGTCCTTACGTTGAGGACACGGGATGCGGTATCCAAGTGGGATCCCCTCCATGACCTACTGGCCATGGTCCTATTGATGCAGCCCAATAGCTCCACTTGGATCCTGGGGAGTCCTCGACATGAGGAGGACATGGAGCTGCTGGAGCAAGTCCAAAGGAGGCCATGAGGATGAGGAGGGGCTGAGAACATTGGGGCTGGAGGAGAGGTGAGTGGAGACCTTCAGACCTCCAGGGTCTGAAGGGGGTCACAAGGATGCTGGAGAGGGACCACCAGCAGGGATTGGAGCGATAGGACAAGGGGTGATGGGTTCCAACTGGAATAGGGAAGTTCAGGCTGGAGATAAGGAAGGGAGGGTGGTGGGACACTGGAATGGGGTGAATGGAGAAGTGGTGAATGCCCCATCCCTGGCAGTGTCCAAGGCCAGGTTGGAGGGGACTTGGGCAACCTGGTCCAGTGTGAGGCATCCCTGCCCATGGCAGGGGTTGGAGCTGGATGAGCTTAAGGTCATTTCCAACCCAATCCATTTGGTGACTCTATAAGAGGTTGGTGATGATGGTGCCATGGTGATGGTGCCATGGCGATGGTGATTGTGTCACGGTGATGGTGTCATGGTGATAGTGCCATGGTGATGATGCCAGGGTGGTGCTGTCATGGTGATGGTGCCATGGCGATGGCATCATGGTGATGGTGTCATGATGGTGCTGCCATGGTGATGGTGCCATGGCGATGTTGTCATGGTGATGCTAGCATGGTGATGGTGTCATGGTGATTGTGCCATGGTGATGTTATCATGGTGATGGTGTCATGGTGGTGCTGCCATGGTGATGCTAGCATGGCGATGGTGCCATGGTAATTGTGCCACGGTGGTACTGCCATGGTGAGGGTGCCATGGCGATGGTGCCATGGTGATGTTATCATGGTGAAGGTGTCATGGAAATGTTATCATGGCGATGGTGTCATGGTGATGGTGCCATGGTGACGTTATCATGGTGATGGTGCCATGGCAATGGTGCCATGGTGATGGTGTCATGGTGGTGCTGCCATGGTGATGGTACCATGGTGATGTTATCATGGTGATGGTGTCATGGTGGCGCTGCCATGGCGATGGTGTCATGGCGATGTTATGGCGATGGTGTCGTGGTGATTATGTCATGGTGGTACTGCCATGGTGATGTTATCATGGTGGTGCTGCCATGGTGATGGTGCCATGGCAATGGTGCCATGGTGATGGTGTCATGGTGATGGTACCATGGTGATGTTATCATGGTGATGGTGTCATGGTGGGGGTGCTGCGGTCACTCACCTCTTGCCATGGGGCGGCAGCACCGCCTGCTTGCCGGGGCGGCCGTGGGGCGCTGTGGGGCCGAGGCTGGTGCTGTGGGAGGCCGAGGAGCTCCATTGCCATGCGGCGCTGCTGCGGTATGGGGGGCGCGCCGGGCAGCCCCCCCGCTCCGGCTCCTCCCTGGGCTCCGTGCTGCCCAGGGACACGCACTCGGACCAGCCCCTGCCAAGCACAGGGAGCGGGGCTCAGGGCAGGGAGCTGGTGGCAAGAGGCGCTTATGGGGCATGGAGCCATGGGGATCAGCACTTATGGGGCACCGAGCGATGGGGATCAGCACTTATGGGGCACAGAGCCATGGGGATCAGCACTTATGGGGCACAGAGACATGGGGATCAGCACTTATGGGGCACCCAAAGGCAGCCAGTGCCATGGGCAGAGCTTTAGGCCCCCCAAGCAATGCCTTTCCTGTAGCTCTTTAAGTCCCCATTACCAGTGACCAGCACTGGAAAACTGGGATACCCCACCCTCAAATCCCACTGGGAAGGCTCCACACCCTTTGGGCACTCTATTGCCCAACACAAAGGGGATGTTCTCCCATTGGTGGCAACTGGAAGACATGGGCTCCATGGAGAACCATCATCAACCTAACTGGAAGACATGGGCTCCATGGAGGACCATCGCCAACCTAACTGGAAGACACGGGCTCCATGGAGAACCATCATCAACCTAATTGGAAGACACGGGCTCCATGGAGGACCATCGCCAACCTAACTGGAAGACATGGGCTCCATGGAGAACCATCGCCAACCTAACTGGAAGACACGGGCTCCATGGAGAACCATCATCAACCTAATTGGAAGACACGGGCTCCATGGAGGACCATCGCCAACCTAACTGGAAGACATGGGCTCCATGGAGAACCATCATCAACCTAATTGGAAGACACAGGCTCCATGGAGGACCATCGCCAACCTAACTGGAAGACATGGGCTCCATGGAGAACCATCATCAACCTAATTGGAAGACACGGGCTCATTGGAGGACCATCTCCAACCTAACTTGGAGACATGGGCTCCATGGAGGACCATCTCCAACCTAACTGGGAGACATGGGCTCCATGAAGGACCATCATCAACCTAACTGAGAGATATGGGCTCCATAGAAGACCATCGCCAACCTAACTGGAAGACATGGCCTCTGTGGAGGACCATCACCAACCTAACTGGGAGATATGGGCTCCATGGAGGACCATCGCCAACCTAACTGGAAGACATGGGCTCCATGAAGGACCATCACCAACCCAACTGGAAGACATGGGCTCCATGGAGGACCATCCCCATCATCGCCATCACCTACCTCCGAGGAGCCCCATCCTCATGGGGCGGGATGATGACCACCTTGACGGTGACGGAGGTGCGGAGCAGGTCGATCATCTGGTCGTGGTTGAGGGTGACCACGGCCACCTTGCAGATCTCCACCAGGCGGCTGCCTTGCCGCAGGCCCGCTTGCCAGGCGAAGCCGTAGTCCTCCACCTCGGCCACCGTCCCATCGTACTTGACGTGGAAGCCCAGCTGGCCCAGGCCGTTCCTCCTCAGGGTCATGTCCACCGTCTCGCAGCCGTCCGTCATCACCTTGGCAAGGGGGAAAGGAGGAGGTTGGAGGCCTAAAAGCCTCCTCGGGGTGGTCCTGGATCCACATCCCAGCAGGAGACAGCCTCCAGGTTTAGGGCTGGAATGGAGCTGGAGATGATCCAGTTCCAGAGGGAGGGATGCATTCCATAGAGGAGATTGCTCCAAGCAGGGCTTGGGCACGGCAAGGGATGGAGCAGCCAAACCACCTTCATTCAAGCCAGACCCAGTCCTTCTGCCCTCACAGGGAAGAGCTTCATTATGAGAGTGATGGGAAGTTGAGGTTGGATATAAGGAAGAACTTCCCTATATCCAACCTGAATTTCCCCTGTTCCAGTGTCCCACCACCCTCACAGGGAAAAACTTCCTTATATCCAACCTCAACTTCCCATCACCCTCATGAGGAAGAACTTCCTTATATCCAACCTCAACTTCCATCACCCTCACAGGGAAAAACTTCCTTATATCCAACCTCAACTTCCCATCACCCTCATGAGGAAGAGCTTCCTTATATCCAACCTCAACTTCCCATCACCCTCATGAGGAAGAGCTTCCTTATATCCAACCTCAACTTCCCATCACCCTCATGAGGAAGAGCTTCCTTATATCCAACCTCAACTTCCCATCACCCTCATGAGGAAGAGCTTCCTTATATCCAACCTCAACTTCCCATCACCCTCATAGGGAAGAACTTCCTTATATCCAACCTCAACTTCCCATCACCCTCATAAGGAAGAACTTCCTTATATCCAACCTCCAACTCATGAGGAAGAGCCCTTATCACCCTCCCACCACCCTCATAAGGAAGAACTTCCTTATATCCAACCTCAACTTCCATCACCCTCATAAGGAAGAACTTCCTTATATCCAACCCCAACTTCCCGTCTCCCAGCTCCACCCCATCACCCCTCATCCAAGCAGCACTTCCACAACCTCTGCCCATGGTTCTTCCACCTGGAAACCCACCTTCAACCTCTGCACGATCTCCTTGATGTCCTCAGGACCCCCTTCCCCGGCCCGGATGAAGATATGGTCCCCTCGGCCATAGAAGATCTTGATGGTGGCCGCATCGGCGGTCCACCCGATGACGTCCCCACAGAAGCAGTTGAAGACCACCTCTTTAGCTCCCAGATCCAGGAGGACCACGAACTCATTGGAGATTCCCAAAGCACAAGAGATCTCGGCTCCACGGGCGAAATCCAACGCGGAAACACGCCAGGAGATGGCCCCGGCGCTGTGCTGCTCAGCCCCAACCCGTGCTTTGGTCTTCTCCTTCTTCTTGGAAGCCAAGGAGATGAGGTTGAACTTCCCAGTGGAGTCGATGGGAGTGTTGGTGACCCAGTTCTCAGCCAGGTCCTTCAGGTATTCCCGGCGTGTCCTGGTGGCCATGGTGTGGAACTTGTCCGATTTGTGAGCCGCGTTCTCCGCGTTGATCACCTTGGCCAAGAGGAACTCTCGGAAGACGTCGGATTTGCGGAAGGTGACGCCGTTGGGAATGGGAGGACCGAAGGAAGGGACGTCCTTGGATCTGGTGACGGCCACGCTTGGGAAGGAATGGAGAAGGGAAGGTGGTTAAGGTGGCTAAAAGCATGGAACCCCGCTCAGGGTTGGGATTTAGGTCCCTTCTTGCCCGCTCCGAAGGGAGAAGCTCCACGTCTCCTCTTCCAAGAGGGGGAAATTTGGGATGTGGTGGCCAAATCCAGCTGGAAGCTCACCTGTAAGAGACGTTCTCCGTGCAGGGATTGTGGGCTCGGACAATGATGAAGACGTGCTGGAAGTGGGAACGGATGTTCTGAGGGGTGAAAGGCAACGCTCCAGGTTCTTGGAAGATGATGGTGACGATGTCATTCCCGATGTGCCTCTTCCTCAGCAGCTGGAAGAGAGAAGACGAAGGGAGAGGAGCAAATCCCTACGGATGGAGAGGAGGGGGAAGCCCAACGAAGGCGCTGCTGGGGATGGAGGGGGTTACCTGCTGCCTGTTGTTGGGAGTGTAGGGAAGCATGGTGGACACGTGGAACATGATCTCATAGTCCTGGTACGTGGTGTAGAGGGAATGGGTCCCGGTGGAGTCGGCTACAAGGGCGGCAGAGGGGACAAGTGAGCGGTGGTGGCAGCATCTCCGGTGGCCCCACGGTGCCAGCCCGTGGTGTCACTCACTCTTGGTGTCCAGCTGGGCCGCGTACTTGCTGAAGGCCTTGAGGCAAACCTTCTCCCCCAGGAGCATGAGGAACTCCTCGAAGGGGGGACCGGCCTCCTCGTTGTTGTACATCTCCTCCTCCGAGCTCTGCCCGGCTTTGCAGTAGAGAATTCCCACCTTGTGCCTCCGGCAGAGCTGCGGGAAGACGGGAATCAAGCGGCGCCGGATCCCAGCGGCTCCGGGAGCGTTGGTTCCTACCTCTACTCACCCCTTGCTCATCGAGCTTGAGGAGCTGCTCGGTGACCTTGGGCGTGCTGAGGGCCAAGCGCAGGCAGTGGATGTTGAGCTCGGGAATGACGTATTCCAGAGCATCCTTCAACGGGAGGCCCCGCACTGTCCCGTGCTTGGTGGTGGTGGGGGTGGCATCTTCCAGGATGGAGCCACGGAGGGTGATGAGCTGGGAAAAGACCAATCGAAAACGGGATAAGCAGGGCTGGATCCAGCTTCCCAATCCTGGGTTTGTGGTATCCCAGCGGGATGCGGTACCTCACTGGTGCGGAAGATGATCCTGTACTGGTATTGGGGGCCGTGGTCCTTGTGGTCCTCCAGCTTCTCCCGCTTGATGCTGACGGCCACCGGGCCGAGCTTCTCATCCACTCCAAAGTAATTCGAGTGCTCTACCAGGAATAAAAGAGGGATGGAGGAGAAAATGGGGATCAGGAGCATCGGGATGAGCTGGGAACCCCCTTGTCACAACACCCCCCCCCAAACCCCACCTTTGCCATGGAAGTGGTCGCGGTAGTAGCGGGCACCGAGGTCCACGTGCTCCACGCTGTAGTGCTTGAGGCGGTTGGGGTTCCTCTGCAGCTCCTTGGGCACCTCCAGCACCGAGATGGCAGCGTTGGTGGGCCGGGGATCCAGGATAGGCTCCGGGAAGCTCCCATCGGATACGGGGAGGACCGGAGATCCCCCGGAAGCTTTGGAGAAGCTGACGTTGCGCTCGCCGGCGCCACCGATCTCGTTGCGGAAATGGGGACAACTGAGGAGCAGCTCGTTGCTGGTGTTATCGCCGAGGTCGTGCTCCAAGTTCTCCTTCGAGTTGGGATCCTCGGTGCCGGGAAAGGCCGGATCCGAGCCCATTCCCGACGGGGCGGCCGAGGCAGCCGAGGCGCCCGTGGTGGTGTTGCGGCGTTGGGCCACCACCACGCGGTTGGTGGCCACGGCGTTGAGGTCGAAGAAGATGCTTTGGACGTCGTAATGGGCAAAGCTCTTCTGGCACCACCAGCTCCTGCCCGGCTCCGGTGCCCGCGGCTCCTCCGGTTCCGCGTCGTTCCGGGCGTTCCGGAGCTTCCTGAAGATGGATTCGGCGCCGGCGTCACCTTTGGGGCATCTCCGGCGGGGTTTCTCCTTGGATTGGGTCAATGCTTCATCCCGAGCTCCATTCCTGCCATCTGCTTTGATCCCGGGGTATGATCCCATAGGAAAACCGGCCTCTCCGAGACGCTCTGGGCTCGCCGCTCGCCGCTCGGGCTTCTTGGTGCGGAATTCATTGAGCATATCAAAGAAGCTTTGCTCCGAGATTCCCTGGATGTCAATGGAGGAGGTGCTGCCGTATTCCCGGAATATCCCACCTCCTCCTCCCAGTTTGGCTCCTCGGGGCTCCGTCGGCTCCTCGGGATCGCACTCGCTCAACGTCACCTCACTGCTGCTCCGGTGTCGCAGCGGTGCCAAACCTTTGGCCGGGGATCGAGGCCATCCCTCTTGGAATTCCACATCCTTGGAACGCCGCCGCGCCAGGCGCTGCAGGGCTTTGAAACCCGCGACGCCCGCCAGGGGCTGCTGCCCGATGGGAGCCGCATTCCGGCTCCAAGGAGCATCCCGGCTTCCCGCTGCTTCCCGAGGAGGCTCCTTGGGGGGGTCCCTCTTGGGGGGCCACTCGGCGATGCGGGCACGAACCCCCATTTTGGGGACAGGGACCATGCGGGGGGGGTCAGCCCCGGGAGGTGCCGCCATGGGGGGTGCTGGCACCACGTTGCCATTGGGCACCCAAAAGGGCGCTGGGGAACCGTCGGTGTCCTCATGGCGCGGCGGGCGGTGGGAGCTCATGGTCCGGTGACGGGGATGAAGCCGTTCATTGCCAGGCCGGGAATGCCGCTGGGATGCCGCCGCTGGGAATGCCGGGAAGGCTGGGAATGCCGTGGGGCATGGTGGTGGCACTCAGAGCCGATGGGACATCCTGGGGTGGGGAAGAGAGAGAAGAGAGGGGGACATGGGGTTGGAGGTGGGGAGCACCAGTTTGGGTTGGGAATGACCAGTAATGGTCCCCTCTGATCCATGGGATGGGAAGAAGCTGGAATCATCCAGATCCAAGCCACAGGGACACCGGCCATAGGGCAGGCTGCTCCTTGGGCACAGCCAGGGATGGAGCATCCCAACCTGCTCCATCCAACCCATCCTCATGGGGAAGAGCTTCATCCCAAGAGCCCATCATCTCCTCATCCCATCCCTCCATCCCGTGTCCAAAGCCCTGCTCCAGGTCTCCTGCAGGCACTGGGAGTTGCTCTGAGGTCTCTATGGACATGGAGATGAAGCATCAGGAAGAGATTTGTACCCACAAGGATATGAAATTCCCGGGATGCTCTTCCCAAAAGATATGGGAGCATAAACCTGCAGCCAGGGACGATGGGATCCCCCTTCCCATACAGTATGATCCCAACGGGAAGGGTTCAGGGCAACCTTTTCCGTCCCTATGGAAGAACTTGTCATCCCCTTCCTTTTTTAATGGATTTGGAGCTACTTTTGATGGAAAACCAGGAACAGCCTTGCATTTCCCAACAGCAGCTCCATGTTTTGGGAATACCCCCCCCCTTTTCCTTCCTGGAATCTCCCCCGACTTGGCATTTCCAGCCTCCACTATCAAGCTTGGGAAGACCAAAAGCGCTGGAGCACCTCCGTTATCCAGCAGGAATCCATCCAAGCAGGAATCTCATCCTATTCCCTAGGAAATATGGGAAGAGTCTCCCCCTCTCCGGGCTCTGTGTGCCAAAGGGAAGCAGAAGGAGCCCTAAGGATTCATTGCAGGAGTTTAAGGGGAATCCTGGTGGCTCCGACACCGGATTCACCGGCACCGATGGATCCCAAAGCATTCCAAGGGATCCCAGTGGAGGGATGAACACCGCCCCAGCTGCTCCATCACCCCCTTGGGATGTCCTTTGGGATAAGAAATGAGGGAAAAGGCTTCAACAACACACCCCCCCCCCCAGATGGATCCTGCTCCTGCAGCTGATCCCGCTCCTCCAGTTGATCCCAAAGTTGGGAATGTTGAGGCCCATCCTGCTGCATTTGCAGGAGCAGGGCCCAACCCTTTCCCTGCTAATGAATAACCAGATTGGTTTTAATGGTTAACCACAGGCTTTGCTTTGGGATGTGGGATGGGATTTAACCCCTTCCCAGCTTTATCCCACCCAATTCCCACTACAACCCCGGGATTTTACCCCCCACAGGGGCCTTTCCGCTTCCAGCTTGATCCCAGCTCATTCCCAAATCCACCATGAGCTTCTCCTCCCTTCCTCAGGGCTTCCCACAGGGAATAAAGCACCATCCCAGGCTCCCTTTGGGATGAAACGGCCCCAGAAAGACTCTTTGGGATGGGGGGGGGGATGTGGTGTTTCCCGGTTTTCCCAGTGCTCATCCAAAGGGAAAGGCAAGGGTAATTAGGGAAGCAATTAAAGGAAAAGCTCGGGAATTCTGGGCTTAATGAGGGGGTAGTTAAAGCCCAATAATCATTAGTGGGCAATGAGGACACCATTCATTATCCCAAAGGGAAAACAGGAATACAGGAAGGGCTCTATCCCAACCTGGACCTTGATTCCCGGTTTTATCTGATGAAGACGGGATAATGAACACCATTCCAACACCAACACGGTTGGGAATAGGGACCGATTCCTACTTGCCTGGATTCCCAAGGCCGGGATCTCTGGGATAGCAGCGTCTCTGGATGAGGTTGGCCTATTCCAAAGGAATTATGATCCCAAAGGAAGGAGCTTGTCACATCCCCCCGGTGAATCCCTTTCCCTTGGGATAAATCCCTGCGTGTTGAGGTCCAAAGAAGCCCGGGGAGGCCTGGATGTCGGGATGAAGAACAGGGATGGGCAGGAGGAAGAGGAGGCTCCTATGGCATTCCCAAGCTCCAAGCTTGAGGAGGAATCCTGGGAGAAGGAAAAGAGGAAGGGTTGAAAGCGCTGGGATCGCCCTGCTCCCAATGGAATGCCAACAGATCCAAGGGCCACCTTGGATTCGGGATGGAGTCGGGATTACCGCTCCATGAAATCCAAAGGGAAAAGGAAGTTGTTAAAGAGCACCCCCCCCCCCCCCAAATCCCATTAAATAACCCAAGAGCCAAGGAAAACCGGGATAAAAGGGAAGGAAAAGGCAAGTCCCAACGCGCAGGAGGCAGCGGGAAGCGCTGCCAGCTCCATACCCGCCTCACGGGTGCCCCCCCCCCCCCCAAACAAGCCCTTTGCCATGCCCAAAAAGCCTCATTTTGAGCCCAAAACAAGGCCAAAGAATTCCCACCTTTGGGAATGGGGGTATTCCCCCAGCCCTGGGGGTGAAATAGGGGTTGGGGGGGGGGAAAAATGGGGCTTTTTGGGGGGAGAAAATGAGGGATTTGGGGGGAAATGGGGCTTTTTTTTTGGGGGGGGGAAGGGTTTTTGGGGGGGGAAGAAGTTTTTTTTTTGGGTGGAAATGAGGGATTTGGGGGGAGAAATTTTTTTTTGGGGGGAAATGGGTTTTTGGGGGGAGAAATGGGGGGTTTTGGGGGGATAAAATGAGGGATTGGGGGAAAGGTTTTTTTGGGGGGAGGAAATGGGGTCTTTTTTGGGTAAATGTGATTTTGGGGGGGAATTGGGGGGAAATGTTTTTTTTTGGGGGGGAGAAATGAGGGATTTGGGGGGAATGGGGGCTTTTTGAGGGGAAAAAGGTTTTTTTGGGTGGGCAGATGGGGGTTTTGGGGGGTAAATGGGGGTTTGGGGGGTAAATGGGGGTTTCGGGGGGTAAATGGGGGTTTGGGGGGGTAAATGGGGTTTTGGGGGGGTAAATGCGGGTTTTGGGGGGTAAATGGGGTTTTGGGGGGGTAAATGTGGGTTTGGGGAGGGTTCTGGGTGTTCTTAAATGCGGTTTTGGGGCAGTTCCGGGGGTATTTGGGGCAGTTCCGGGTGTTTTCCACGGCAGAATCCCAGCGGGACGCGTTGCAAAGGGGGATTTGGGAGCCACAACCCAGCTGCACCTTAACAAAGGGCTCAATCTACGACTCCCATTGAGTCCGGGCCCAAACCCCCCCCCCCATAATACACAGATCCCTATGGATTTACCTACCGCAACCCCTCCTGGTCCAGTGCTGAGGGAGGAAAAGAGGGAATAGATCCATAAACAGCAGGAAAGTTGGGAAACAGCCTCATTTGGGGGGGGGGACACCCCAAATACCCCCCCTAAAGGCCCAGTCGTCGTCGCCCGTCCCGTCCGTCCCCCTTCAACGCAAAGGCCGCTGGGAGTTGTAGTCCCCCCCCTCCCCACGGCCTACCCCTGCGGCCTGCTCCCAGCACTACAACTCCCGGCAGCCCCCCCCCAATAAACGGGGACCCGGAGGTTGAAGCGGGGACACCTCTCCCGTTACCCTCGAGGCCCCGGAAAGGCCCAGGCCTGATCGGAGCTCGGTGGTGGCGGTGGTGGTGGTGGCAGCGGCGGCAGAGCCCCCCCCTCCCCGTCCGTCCCCCCCGAGCCTCAGGGGGGGACTGAGGGAGGAAGAGGGGAGGGGGGGGGGGAGTCACTCACCCCGCGGCGCGAGCGCAGGAGCCAATCGGCGGCGCGGGACGGCGGCGGCGGCGGCGGAAGAGGAGGGAGGGGCTTCGCCTTCGCCGTGTAGCCAATGAGAGAAGGGAACGGGGATGGTGATTTGCATACGGGGGAAGGGAGGGAGGGGGCGCGCCCCGCCCACGCTGTGGCGTCTGATTGGGAGGGGTATTTGCATAAAGGGCGCGCTCCGCAGAGGGTCCCGCGGGTAAAAAGGGGGCTCTGCTCTATGGGGGGGGGCTGGTGTCAGCCCCATTGGACCCTATGAGGGTCGCCGTCAGCCCCACTGGACCCTATGGGGACTGCCGTCAGCCCCACTGGACCCTATGGGGGCTGCCGTCAGCCCCACTGGACCCTATGAGGGTCGCCGTCAGCCCCACTGGACCCTATGAGGGTCGCCGTCAGCCCCACTGGACCCTATGGGGGTCGCCGTCAGCCCCACTGGACCCTATGGGGGCTGCCGTCAGCCCCACTGAACCCTATGAGGGTCGCCGTCAGCCCCACTGGACCCTATGGGGACTGCCGTCAGCCCCACTGGACCCTATGGGGGCTGCCGTCAGCCCCACTGGACCCTATGAGGGTCGCCGTCAGCCCCACTGGACCCTATGTGGGTCGCCGTCAGCCCCACTGGACCCTATGAGGGTCGCCGTCAGCCCCACTGGACCCTATGGGGGCTGCCATCAGCCCCATTGGACCCTATGAGGGTCGCCGTCAGCCCCATTGGACCCTATGGGGACTGCCGTCAGCCCCACTGGACCCTATGGGGGCTGCCGTCAGCCCCACTGGACCCTATGAGGGTCGCCGTCAGCCCCACTGGACCCTATGAGGGTCGCCGTCAGCCCCACTGGACCCTATCGGGGCTGCCGTCAGCCCCACTGGACCCTATGGTGGTCGCCGTCAGCCCCATTGGACCCTATGAGGGTCGCCGTCAGCCCCACTGGACCCTATGGTGGTCGCCGTCAGCCCCATTGGACCCTATGGGGGCTGCCATCAGCCCCATTGGACCCTATGGGGGTCGCCGTCAGCCCCATTGGACCCTAGGAGGGTCGCCGTCAGCCCCACTGGACCCTATGTGGGCTGCCGTCAGCCCCACTGGACCCTATGAGGGTCGCCGTCAGCCCCATTGGACCCTATGTGGGTCGCCGTCAGCCCCACTGGACCCTATGAGGGTCGCAGTCAGCCCCATTGGACCCTATGAGGGTTACTGGGATGCCCTCCACAGCCTGCCCAGGTAGATACTGGGAGCACTGGGAGGTGCTGGGAGTCCCTTGGGAGCGACTGGGAGTCCCTGAAGGGGAACTGGGAATATGCTTGGGGGTAACTGGAGGCTACTGGGGACAGCCCATAACCTTTGGGGGTCAACTGGGAAGCCTTTGGGAGTCACTGGGGGCTACTGGGGAGTAACTGGGAGGCTCTAAAGGACACTGGGACCTCATGGAGAGCCTTTGGGAGCTACTGGGAGTAACTGGGAAGCCCTAAAGGACACTGGGACCTCATGGAGAACCTTTGGGAGCTACTGGGAAGTCCTAAAGGACACTGGGACCTCATCCAGAGCCTTTGGGAGCTACTGGGAAGCCCTAAAGGACACTGGGACCTCATTGAGAGCCTTTGGGAGTAACTGGGAAACCCTAAAGGACACTGGGACCTCATGGAGAGCCTTCGGGAGCTACTGGGAGTAACTGGGAAGCCCTAAAGGACACTGGGACCTCATGGAGAGCCTTTGGGAGCTACTGGGAGCAACTGGGAAGCCCTAAAGGACACTGGGACCTCATTGAGAGCCTTTGGGAGCTACTGGGAGTAACTGGGAAGCCCTAAAGGACACTGGGACCTCATGGAGAGCCTTTGGGAGCTACTGGGGAGTAACTGGGGAGCCCTAAAGGACACTGGGACCTCATCGAGAGCCTTTGGGAATAACTGGGAAGCCCTAAAGGACACTGGGACCTCACCGAGAGCCTTTGGGAGCTACTGGGAGTAACTGGGAAGTCCTAAAGGACACTGGGACCTCATCCAGAGCCTTTGGGAGCTACTGGGAAGCCCTAAAGGACACTGGGACCTCATGGAGAGCCTTTGGGAGCTACTGGGAGTAACTGGGAAGTCCTAAAGGACACTGGGACCTCATCGAGAGCCTTCGGGAGCTACTGGGAGTAACTGGGAAGCCCTAAAGGACACTGGGACCTCATGGAGAGCCTTTGGGAGCTACTGGGAGTAACTGGGAAGCCCTAAAGGACACTGGGACCTCACCGAGAGCCTTTGGGAGCTACTGGGAGTAACTGGGAGGCTCTAAAGGACACTGGGACCTCACCGAGAGCCTTTGGGAGTAACTGGGAAGCCCTAAAGGACACTGGGACCTCACCGAGAGCCTTTGGGAGCTACTGGGAGTAACTGGGAAGTCCTAAAGGACACTGGGACCTCATCCAGAGCCTTTGGGAGCTACTGGGAAGCCCTAAAGGACACTGGGACCTCATGGAGAGCCTTTGGGAGCTACTGGGAGTAACTGGGAGGCTCTAAAGGACACTGGGACCTCATCAAGAGCCTTTGGGAGCTACTGGGAGTAACTGGGAAGTCCTAAAGGACACTGGGACCTCATGGAGAGCCTTTGGGAGCTACTGGGAGTAACTGGGAAGCCCTAAAGGACACTGGGACCTCATCCAGAGCCTTTGGGAGTAACTGGGAAGCCCTAAAGGACACTGGGACCTCATCCAGAGCCTTTGGGAGTAACTGGGAAGCCCTAAAGGACACTGGGACCTCATCGAGAGCCTTTGGGAGTAACTGGGAGTCCCTGGGAGCTACTGGGGAGTAACTGGGAAGCCCTAAAGGACACTGGGACCTCATGGAGAGCCTTTGGGAGCTACTGGGAGTAACTGGGAAGCCCTAAAGGACACTGGGACCTCATGGAGAGCCTTTGGGAGCTACTGGGAGTAACTGGGAAGCCCTAAAGGACACTGGGACCTCATCAAGAGCCTTTGGGAGCTACTGGGAGTAACTGGGAAGCCCTAAAGGACACTGGGACCTCATTGAGAGCCTTTGGGAGCTACTGGGAGTAACTGGGAAGCCCTAAAGGACACTGGGACCATATTAAGAGCCTTTGGGAGCTAATGGGGGCTACTGGGAGTAACTGGGAAGCCCTAAAAGCAACTGGGAAGTGCTTGGGGCTTTTCTCCTTCCCCACTTCCCTCTTCCTTAACCAGATCCGTATCCCGATGCTTTTCCAGCGCCGAACCGCGGCCGCGAAGAGCAGCGGCGTTGGGGAACGGAATGGTCCAAACCCCCCCCCTATATCCATAGGGAATGTCTCGGCTATCCCAATCCAGCCAATCCCGGGCTATCAACAAAGCCCCAAGCCCGGCCCCTCGGCGTTGGAATTCGCTGCTCAACCCTATGGAACGCGGCCGATGACGGCGCTCGGCCCTGCCTATCCCTGCCTGTTCCTCGCCAATCCCAAACGGGAGCCTCCTCCCCGGCTCGACCAGTTTGGAACTGGGATGCGGAGGACCCGGGCTCTGGGGCTGCCCCCGTGGCGCCGGAGCCGTTTTGGGTTTCAGCAAAAAAAAAAAGAAAAAAAACCCGGCTGAAATCGGGCAAATTTGGGGTTTTTTTTGTATTAAAGAGGATTTTCTCGTTTTCCCGAAGGGAATCTGTGTTAAATCAGTGGGAAAGCCGGGAATTTCATCTGTGGGTGGGTTAAACCGGGATCAGCCCCACTGCGGGGTAGATAATGGGGCGGAATTCCTTCCATCCTGGGGTTTATCCCAGTTTGATCCCGTTATTGATCGTGGGGAATCGGGAATTAAGGGGAGGAAATGATGCGGTGGCACCGAAAGGATGGACTGGGGGGGGGTGGTCAATGCAAATGAGGAGAGGAGGGGGCGTGGTGTATGCTAATGAAGGCGGTGTGAATGCTGCTCTGTTGGTAAGTGGGCGCGGTGTATGCTAATGAGTGCCAGTCAATTGGCATGGGGCATGGACCCTGGCCGTAGATGGGGAGGGGGCATGGCTTATGCTAATACAAGGCTATGCTGGGCGTGGTTTAAGCTAATAGGGGCGTGGCTTATGCCAAAACATTGCTGTGGGCCTGTGTTGGGACTTGGGGGGCGTGGCCTGCGCTAATATACGATCGGGTGGGCGTGGCGTATGCTAATATGCAGACACAGAGCGTGGTTTATGCTAATATATGTATATAAGGGCGTGGCTTTTGCCAGTACATTGCTGTGGGGCCACGGTGTGTGCTCAAACAGACTTTGGAGGCGTGGTGTATGCTAATAATATGTGTGACATATGCTAATATAGACACGGAGGGGCGTGGCGCACCCTTATAAGGGTCTGAGAGGGCGTGGCTTATGCTAATAGACACGCTGAGTTGCTTATGCATTTTAATAAGGTTCCGAGGGGGCGTGGCTTATGCTAATATAGACACGGAGGGGCGTGGTGTATGCTAATATAGGCACGGCACGGCTCGGAGCATGCTCATTGAAGTCAGAGGGGGCGTGGCTTATGCTAATATAGGCGCTGAGTTGCTTATGCATGCTCATACGGGTCTGAGGGGGCGTGGTTTATGCTAATGTAGACACGGAGGGGCGTGGATCATGCTCATAAGAGTCAGAGGGGGCGTGGCTTATGCTAATATCGGTGCTTGCACACCCTTATAAGGGTCTGAGGGGGCGTGGCTTACGCGAATATAGACACGGAGGGGCGTGGCGCACGCTCATAAGACTCAGAGGGGGTGTGGCTTATGCTAATAGAGGCGCTAGGTTGATTATGCACCCTCATAAGAGTTACAGGGGGCGTGGCTTATGCTAATAGAGGCGCTGAGTTGCTTATGCACGCTCATAAGAGTTAGAGGGGCGTGGCTTATGCTAATATAGACGCGGAGGGGCGTGGCGCACACGTATAAGGTCCTGGGGGGCGTGGCTTATGCTAATAGAGTCTCTGAGCAGCTTTCGCACGCTAATAAGGTCCTGAGGGGGCGTGTCGTATGCTAATATGAGCGCGGAGGGGCGTGGCGTAGCCTAAATTAGGCGCGGAGGGGCGTGCCCTGCCTTCGCACGGCACATGGGCGTGTCCTTCTCCATATACGGCGCCGAGGTGGGCGTGGTTTATGCTAATAGAGGCGCTGAGTTGCTTATGCATGCTCATAAGGGACTGAGGGAGCGTGGCGTATGCTAATATAGGCGCTTGCACACCCTTATAAGGGTCTGAGGGGGCGTGGCTTATGCTAATATAGACACGGAGGGGCGTGGCTTGTGCTAATATAGACACGGAGGGGCGTGGCGCACGCTCATAAGACTCACAGGGGGCGTGGCTTATGCTAATAGAGGCGCTGAGTTGCTTATGCACGCTCATAAGAGTTAGAGGGGCGTGGCTTATGCTAATATAGACACGGAGGGGCGTGGATCATTCTCATAAGAGTCAGAGGGGGCGTGGCTTATGCTAATAGAGGCGCTGAGCTGCTTGCCCACCCTTCTAAGGTCCTGAGGGGGCGTGTCGTATGCTAATATGAGCGCGGAGGGGCGTGGCGTAGCCTAAATTAGGCGCGGAGGGGCGTGCCCTGCGTTCTCACGGCACATGGGCGTGTCCTTTCCATATACGGCACGGAGAGGGGCGTGGTTTATGCTAATAGAGGCGCTGAGTTGCTTATGCATGCTCATAAGGGTCTGAGGGAGCGTGGCGTATGCTAATATCGGCGCTTGCACACCCTTATAAGGGTCTGAGGGGGCGTGGCTTACGCTAATATAGACACAGAGGGGCGTGGCTTGTGCTACTATAGACACGGAGGGGCGTGGCGCATGCTCATAAGACTCAGAGGGGGCGTGGCTTATGCTAATAGAGGCGCTGAGTTGCTTATGCACGCTCATAAGAGTTAGAGGGGCGTGGCTTATGCTAATATAGACACGGAGGGGCGTGGATCATGCTCATAAGAGTCAGAGGGGGCGTGGCTTATGCTAATAGAGGCGCTGAGCTGCTTGCCCACCCTTCTAAGGTCCTGAGGGGGCGTGTCGTATGCTAATATGAGCGCGGAGGGGCGTGGCGTAGCCTAAATTAGGCGCGGAGGGGCGTGCCCCGCGTTCGCACGGCACATGGGCGTGTCCTTTCCATATACGGCACGGAGAGGGGCGTGGTTTATGCTAATACCGCCCAGCGCGGGGGGGCGGTGTTTGTGTGTGTATTCCTCACCCCCCCCCCTTTTCCCTTTGCCCCCCCCCATGTAGGACCCCCCCTTCTGTATTCTAGGGTTGCCCCGTACCGCGCCTGCCTCCCCTTCCCTTCATCTCGGCACCGGCGCTGGGATCAGGCACCGCGTTGAACCTCTAAGTGTCGGTGCCCGGCGGGGTCCTTGCGTGCGCCGCCCGTGCGGGGATGTCCGGGAGACCCCGCGCCGGGCGCTGCTCAGACACCACGGTGAGTCCCTCACAATGCAGCGATTTCGCCTTAAATCGCTTTAACCGAGGCCGAGGCCACCGGAGCCTTTTCCCCCCCGGCCCGGACAACGCCGCCGCCGCCGCCGTCGTTCCCCGCTCCTTGCGCCTCTCCCCAAGCACCCTCCGAGCCTCAGCCCCTGAGGCCCGGCCCCGCCGCTTCAACAACCCCCCCCCCCCCCTTTCCTTCTCCTCCTCCTCCTCCTTCACCTCCATCCCGCTCCTCCTTTCCTCCCGCTACCGGACCGGCCTCTTCCTCCCGGGGCGGGCATGGTTGTGTGGGTGCCCCCCCCCCCAACCCCCCCCACCCTCTTCCCGAACCCAAAACCACACTGTTTCAACCCAAAACCCCACTATTCCAACCCGAAATCCCCGTATTCCAACCCAAAATCATCCTTATTCCAACCCAAAATCATCCTTATTCCAACCCAAAATCCTCCTTACTCCAACCCAAAATCATCCTTATTCCAACCTACTCCCCCCCTTATTCCAACCTAAAATCCCCCTTATTCCAACCTAACCCCCCCCTTATTCCAACCCCAAATCCCCCTTATTCCAACCTAAAATCTCCCTTATTCCAACCTAACACCCCCTTATTCCAACCCAAAATCCCCCTTATTCCAACCTAAAATCCCCCTATTCCAACCTACCCCCCCCTTATTGCAACCTAACTCCCCACTTATTCCAACCTAACCCCCCACATTCCAACCTAAAATCCCCCTATTCCAACTCACCCTCCCCATTCCAACCTAACCCCCCCTTATTCCAACCGAAAATCCCCCTTACTCCAACCTAAAATTCTCCTTATTCCAACCCAAAATCCCCCTTATTCCAACCTAAAATCCCCCTATTCCAACCTAACCCCCCCACTTATTCCAACCTAAACCCCCCCTAATTCCAACCCCCCCATTCCATTTTACCCCCCCCATTTCAACCCAAAATCCCCCTATTCCAACCTAAAATCCCCCCAATTCCAACCTAGATTCTCCCTTATTCCAACCTAACCCCCCCTTATTCCAACCTACCCCCCCTCTTATTCCAACCCCAAAATCCCCCCTTATTCCACCCCGCTCCCCCTCCCACTTCCCACCCGTATCCCACCGGGAAGCGCCTTATCCTGGAGGAGCATAACGATAAGGAAAGGGGGGTGTGAACGGTTGGGTGCCCCCCCCAATCCCGCTCCTCCTCTTCCCATGGGATGCACACGGGTGGGAAGCAGAAGATTGGGATTAACCCCCCCCCCCCCCCCCCCCCCGTTACCGGGGTTGCCACTGGAAAACCGGGAATGCCGCGCTCCGGCCTAGCAGTGCCAAACGGAGCCATTCCCGAGCATGGGAATGGCTTGCTCCTGGGTGGGATTTTTGGGATCGACGTGGCTTTTTGGGATGCTTAAATCCCCCCCCCAACCCCGAGCTGAATAAAGGACATTGGCTGCTCCTCAAACCCTTCTTCTAGTTGTCATTTCCCCTGCTCCGCTGCCAGGTATCCCACCTTTCCCCATGGATAATCCCGGCTCCGTCATTCCCAAATCCCCGCCGGTTTTCCCTCTCGTTTGCTCGCAGTCATTCCCTGTATCCCCCCCCCCCCCCCCCCTCCGTTTGTAGTGGGTTTTTCCCTCTTGGAATGCCGCCTGGCTTCGGTTGTGCCCATCCAGTTGGGTTTCCTGGATCCCAAGGGAAACTGAGGCAGCGCCAGGCTTTGGCATCCTGGTGGGATGGGGAAAGGAGCATCAAGGATTGGGCTGAGCTTTGGGTTTATTAGCTATTATTTATGAGTTATGAGCTGTTATTAATGTCCTTATCGCTGTCGTCGTCGTTATTATCGGTAGTGGCTGTGTTTGCATCATTATTGGCAGTATTGACATCGTTATTAGCAGTATTTGCAGCATTGTTAGCAGTTTTTGCAGCATTATTAGCTGCAAAAATACTTTTTAGCAGTATTTGCAGCGTTATTGGGAGTATTTGCGTCGTTATTAGCAGTATTTGCAGCATTATTAGCAGGATTTCCATCATTATTAGGAGTATTTACATCATTATTAGGAGTATTTCCATCATTATTAGGAGTATTTACATCATTATTAGGAGTATTTACATCATTATTAGGAGTATTTACCTCATTATTAGGAGTATTTCCATCATTATTAGGAGTATTTACCTCATTATTAGGAGTATTTCCATCATTATTAGGAGTATTTCCATCATTATTAGGAGTATTTCCGCCATTATTAGGAGTATTTACATCATTATTAGCAGTATCTGCAGTGTTATTAGCAGTATTTGCAGCATTATTAGCAATATTTTAGCATTGTTAGGTGTATCTACATCATTATTAGGAGTATTTTCATCAGTAGTAGTAGTATTTCCCTCGTTATTAGCAGCATTTTCATCATTATAACCAGTATTTGCATCACTATTAGCAGTATTTTCGTTGTTATCACCGGTATTTCCATTGCTGTTAGAAGTATTTCCATCCCTCTAACGAATGTTGTTATCACTATTAGCAGTATTCCCATCATTATTAGCAGTATTCCTATTGTTATTAGCAGTGTTTCCATCACTATTAGCTATATTTACATCATTATTAGCAGTATTTCTATCCTTATAACCAGTATTTTTATCACTATTAGCAGTGTTTCCATCACTATTAGCGGTATTAGCATCATTATTAGCAGTATTTCCATCGTTATTAGCCGTATTTCCATCCTTATAGCTAGTGTTTTTATCACTATTAGCAGTATTCCCATCGTTACTAGCAGTATTCCCATTGTTATTAGCTGTATTCCCATCGTTATAACCAGTGTTGTTATCACTATTAGCAGTATTCCCATCGTTATTAGCAGTCTTTCCATCACTATTAGCAATATTTACATCATTATTAGCAGTATTTCTGTCCTTATGACCAGTGTTGTTATCACTATGAGCAGTGTTTCCATCACTGTGAGTGGTATTAGCATCATTATTAGCAGTATTTCCATCGTCATTAGCCGTATTTCCATCCTTATAGCTAGTGGTTTTATCACTATTAGCAGTATTTCCATCATTATTAGCCATATTTCCATCCTTATAGCTAGTGTTTTTATCACTATTAGCAGTATTTCCATCGTTATTAGCAGTGTTTCCATCACTATTAGCAATATTTACATCATTATTAGCAGTATTTCTGTCCTTATGACCAGTGTTGTTATCACTATGAGCAGTGTTTCCATCACTGTGAGTGGTATTAGCATCATTATTAGCAGTATTTCCATCGTTATTAGCCATATTTCCATCCTTACAGCTCGTGGTTTTATCACTATTAGCAGTATTTCCATTGTTATTAGCAGTGTTTCCATCACTATTAGCAATATTTACATCATTATTAGCAGTATTTCTGTCCTTATGACCAATGTTGTTATCACTATGAGCAGTGTTTCCATCACTATGAGTGGTATTAGCATCATTATTAGCAGTATTTCCATCGTTATTAGCCGTATTTCCATCCTTATAGCTAGTGTTTTTATCGCTATTAGCAGTATTTCCATCGTTATTAGCAGTGTTTCCGTCACTATTAGCAATATTTACATCATTATTAGCAGTATTTCTATCCTTATGACCAGTGTTGTTATCACTATGAGCAGTGTTTCCATCACTGAGTGGTATTAGCATCATAATTAGCAGTATTTCCATCGTTATTAGCAGTATTTCCATCCTTATAGCTAGTGTTTTTATCACTGTTAGCAGTATTTCCATCGTTATTAGCAGTATTTCCATTGTTATTAGCAGTATTTCCATCATTATTAGCTGTATTTCCATCGTTATAACCAGTGTTGTTATCACTATTAGCAGTATTCCCATCATTATTAGCGATATTCCCATCATTATCAGCAGTATTATCATCACTGTTATCAGTGTTTTCGTTGTTATCACTACTATTTCCATTGCTATTAGCAGTATTTCCATCATTATTAGCCGTATTTCCATCCTTACAACCAGTGTTTTTATCACTATTAGCAGTATTTCCATTGCTATTGGCCATATTAGCATCATTATTAGCAGTATTTCCATCTTTATTGGCAGTGTTTTCATTATTACCGGTATTTGCACTGCTATTACCAGTGTTTTCATCATTATTAGTAGTATTTTCATCACTATTAGCAGTATTATCAGCATTATTACCACTATTTCCATTGTTATTACTTGTATTTCCATTGTTGTTATTAGTATTTCCACCATTATTAGTAGTATTTCCATCATTGTTAGTAGTATTTTCATCATTATCAGTAGTATTTTCATCATAACTACCAGTAGTTCATTGCTAGTAGCAGTATTAGCATCATTATTAGTACATTATGACCGTTATTCCCACTATTAGCACCGTTATTCCTATTATTAGCACCGTTATTCCTACTATTAGTACTGTTATTCCCACTATTCCCACCGTTATTCCTACTATTAGTACCGTTATTCCTACTATTAGTACCGTTATTCCCACTATTAGTACCGTTATTCCCACTATTAGCACCGTTATTCCTACTATTAGCACTGTTATTCCCACTATTACCACCGCTATTCCTACTATTAGCACCGTTATTCCCGCTATTAGCACCGTTATTCCTACTATTAGCACCATTATTACCACTATTAGCACTGTAATTCCTGCTATTAGCACCGTGATTCCTGCTATTATCCCCTGAGTAAGTGAATGGAGCCCATAGGCCTGTGTTGTATCCTTGGAGTAAGTAAATGGAGCCCATAGGCCTGTGTTGTATCAATGGAGTAAGTGAATGGAGCCCATAGGGGCGTGTTGTATCCATGGAGTAAGTGAATGGACCCCATAGGAATGTGTTGTATCCTTGGAGTAAGTGAATGGAGCCCATAGGCCTGTGTTGTATCCTTGGAGTAAGTGAATGGAGCCCATAGGAATGTGTTGTATCCTTGGAGTAAGTGAATGGAGCCCATCGGGGCATGTTGTATCCTTGGAGTAAGTGAAAGGAGCCCATAGGAATGTGTTGTATCCTTGGAGTAAGTGAATGGAGCCCATAGGCCTGTGTTGTATCCTTGGAGTAAGTGAATGGAGCCCATAGGCCTGTGTTGTATCCTTGGAGTAAGTGAATGGAGCCCATAGGCCTGTGTTGTATCCATGGAGTAAGTGAATGGAGCCCATAGGCCTGTGTTGTATCCTTGGAGTAAGTCAATGGAGCCCATAGGCCTGTGTTGTATCCGTGGAGTAAGTGAATGGAGCCCGTAGGTCTGTGTTGTATCCTTGGAGTAAGTGAATGGAGCCCATAGGAACGTGTTGTATCCATGGAGTAAGTGAATGGAGCCCATAGGAACGTATTGTATCCTTGGAGTAAGTGAATGGAGCCCATAGGAGTGTGTTGTATCCATGGAGTAAGTGAATGGAGCCCATAGGCCTGTGTTGTATCCATGGAGTAAGTGAATGGAGCCCATAGGCCTGTGTTGTATCCTTGGAGTAAGTGAATGGAGCCCATAGGAACGTGTTGTATCCTTGGAGTAAGTGAATGGAGCCCATAGGAACGTGTTGTATCCATGGAGTAAGTGAATGGAGCCCATAGGCCTGTGTTGTATCCTTGGAGTAAGTAAATGGAGCCCATAGGCCTGTGTTGTATCCTTGGAGTAAGTGAATGGAGCCCATAGGGGCGTGTTGTATCCATGGAGTAAGTGAGTGGAGCCCATCGGGGCGTGTTGTATCCATGGAGTAAGTGAATGGAGCCCATAGGAATGTGTTGTATCCTTGGAGTAAGTGAATGGAGCCCGTAGGAACGTGTTGTATCCATGGAGTAAGTGAATGGAGCCCATAGGAACGTGTTGTATCCATGGAGTAAGTGAATGGAGCCCGTAGGAACGTGTTGTCTCCCATCCATATGGATGCGCTCCTGGCCGAATTCCCATCTGGAGGGGGTGCTTCCCACCTGGATTTGGGCACATTCCTCTTTTTCCTTTTCTTTCTTCCGGCCGTTTCCTTTCCCGATCCCTCCCCTTGCACGCTGAGAACTTGGAATTCCGCGGTGGGAAAAAGGAATTCCCCCAGCCTCCAGTTTTCCCTGCTGGAAAACCACTGCTCTCATCCCAAACCCCGGAATTACGGCTGGAAAACCACTGGGAGCTGCTCCTCGGTTTCCTGCTGAACCGGGAATGGCGTTTCCAGCCCGGGAATCCCATTCCTCCTCGGCACAACAAGGGTTTTTCCACTTGGAAATCCAGCGCTTTGCTTCCCGTTGGCTTCCTCCTCCCAAGGGAATGCGAGCCTGGAAGTGATTTGAGTCAATGGATGCATCCCAAAGCCTTTTCCTGCCGCCCTACAAACCGAGGAGGAATTCCTAACGGGAATGTGGCTTCTCCCGGAGCAGGGATAGGCGGTGTCCGTCTTTCCATCCCTACGGATGGGATCCAACGGGCTGGAAGTGCCAAACCTCAGCTCCTCGCTGCCGTGAGGAATAAGAAGCTGGGATGACGGTGATGCCAGGATGTGGGAATGCCAATGGGAATGGAGGAGGAGCAGCTGGAGACAGTGTTTTCCTTTAGGAATCCTCCCTGTAACAAACTTGGGGTCGGGATTCCTGAATTCCATTCGTGTTATCAAGGCAGAATTCCTCAGCGCTGGAATCTTCCAGCTGTCAAATGGGTGCAATATTCCCAACATCCCGAGGAGTTGGGGCTGTTTTGTTCTAGGCATGGCCCAAACCATTCCCGGGATGTGCAACCGGAGCTGGGTTTATAGGGAAGCGCCTCTTTGGGAAGCGATTCCCGTCTCTTCAGGGCATCTTGATCCCATGGAATTCCCACCTTCAGCCTCTTTAAGTGGCTCCTTTCCGATCCTTATGGTTCCAGTTTGTCCCGGAAGAGGGAAAATCCTTGCAGCTGGAATAATTCAGGAATAAGAGAGTCATTGGTGAGGAGGAATAGCCCAGGGAGAAGAGTGGGCTTAAGGAATTCCAGCAGCTGGGAATGCCGGTTCAGGTTTGAGTGCAGCGATGGATTTGTGCGTCCCTATGGAGCTCTGTCTTGTATTCCAGAGTTTATCCCTCTTGCTATTCCCTGTTTCTGGATCTCCCGGATGAGGTGATGGTTTTCCCTGTTCCGGATCCATTCCCTCACCTCCCAGGCCTGGAAAACCGGGATGTTCCATTGGATACAAGCGCTTTCCTCTTAGCCCGTGCCAGTGAGGGTTATTCCAAAGAGGAATTCCGTGTATAACCTGATCCCTGCTTTGGTGATGTTGTGATGGTGCTAGGAGGATTGATGGAATTGTCGGGATGGAGGCATGGAAGTAAATCCCATCGGGAGACCAACGGGATGTGGGAGCCCGGATTTGAGCTTTAGTGGTTTGGAATAGCCTGGAATTCCCAAATCCAGCAGGATCCTTTTGGAAGGGAAACAGACCCCGGCGCTGCTTATCCCTCATATAGCTCCCAGTTTCTGGAATGGGGCTGTGGGGTGTGTTGTTTCCATCGGAATGTGAGCGTTGGGATGGGTTTCCAAAGGGATCCTTCCCTTCAATCCCAGTGGGAGAAGCTGAGGCCGCAGCATTCCCGCACTGAAATGGAGATTTCCTCCATTCCTGGTGGGATTCCCGGTGGGATTCCTGCTGACTCTGCCCATCCCTCAAGCGGGAAATGGGAATTCCCAGCTTCCTTCTGCAGGGAAGTGGGAATTCCCAGTTTTTTTTCCCTGCTGGAAGATGCCTTTGTTGTTGGGAGGTTTGTCCTTCTCATCCTTCTTTTGCGTTATCCATCAGGATGCTGGAAAAAAGAAGGGAATACCGGGAATTCCCTATTCCCTTGTTCTTGTCATTCCATGCTTGAGTGATGCTGATGCCCTTTGGTGCCACCCGGAGCTGTCAGAAACCAGGGAATTCCCATTTTTCCCCCCTCTCTGGAATAGCAGCTGCACATCCTTGGACCTGGAATGAGTCTGGATGTTGGGATAATGGGAATGGGAAGAGAAATGGAGGCTTCTGCTGGTGCTCTTGGGCTTTGGTGGCTTCTTGGGTGCTTTTATCCATGGCCTTGGTAAGCCTGAGGAATGTTGGGATGGGTTGGGATGGGAAGGAGCTGGAATCATCCAGATCCAACCCACAGGGACACCGGCCATAGGGCAGGCTGCTCCTTGGGCACGGCCAGGGATGGAGCATCCCAACCTGCTCCATCCAACCCATCCTCATCGGAAGAGCTTCATCCCAAGAGCCCATCCAGCTCCTCCATCATCTCCTCAATCCCATCCCATCCATCCCGTGTCCAAAGCCCCTCTCCAGGTCTCCTGATGTTGGGAAGCCCAAAACTGGTCCCAGTGCTCCCATAGGACACAACGGGGAGCTCCCATAGGACACACTGGGAAGCTCCCATAGGATGCAATGGGGAGCTCCCATAGGACACAGTGGGAAGCTCCCATAGGACACAACGGGGAGCTCCTATAGGACGCAATGGGGAGCTCCTATAGGACGCAGTGGGGAGCTCCCATAGGACACAATGGGAAGTTCCTATAGGACACAGTGGGGAGCTCCCATAGGACACAATGGGGAGCTCCCATAGGACACAGTGGGAAGTTCCCATAGGACACAGTGGGAAGTTCCCATAGGACACAATGGGGAGCTCCCATAGGACACAGTGGGGAGCTCCCATAGGACGCAATGGGAAGTTTCTATAGGACACAGTGGGGAGCTCCCATAGGACACAGTGGGGAGCTCCCATAGGACACAGTGGGGAGCTCCCATAGGACACAACGGGCTGTTGGTGGCTCCCATGCAGCTTCTCCTCACCTAGCATCCCAAATCCTTCTCCTCGGGGCTGCTCCATCCCTTCTCCTTGGCCTTGGAATTGCCCCAGGAGCAGGAGCTGGTTGAGCTCTGGGAGCTGCTCCAGGTGGGATGGATTCCCAATGATGTGCTGTGGGTCCATCACTTGAGTGCCCTCATTGGCTCTTCCATGATCATGGAATGGTGGAGGTTCCAGTTGGGTCTTCATGAACTCCCTCTGGGCTTGGAAGCCCCTTTCCAAAGGGAATTTGGGCTTTGGATTCACTCCTGGAGCTGGGAAGCTCCTTGTCTCCGGGTGCTATGGGATGGCCTCAGCTTCCCAAGAGTGATCCCAAAGTTGCTGTCACACCCCCCGCATTCCAATCTTTATCCCTGAGGATTATCCCAAGGGCCCCTGTTGCTGTTACCGCACCCACATCCTGTGGGCTGGAATTCCTAAACCCCGTTCCCTTTCCCGGTGCCGTCGCCTTGTCTGTGGTTCAGTTTTCCTAATGGGATAATCTGGGAATTGGGAGCAGGAAACTGTTCATGGGAGCAGAATTCTCCAGCCTTGGAGCTTTCACCGTTCCCGTTATCCATGGAATTCCATAGCTTATCCTGAACATAATTGCAATGGAAGTTGGGTTGTCCAAAGGCAGGATCTTCATCCGAGTGGAGCTTCAATGAGGTTCTCCACTTCCTTGACTTGCATTGATGGATCCAGCTCTCAGCTTGTGGAATTCCACCTTCAGTCCCACCTTCCCAAGGGAAAACGCTTCCAAATGCTTTGGCCATAGGGAAAACTGTGGGATCAAACCATAAGATGGGCCTGGGGGTGCTGGGATGTGGCTGGATCCAGATCCTGGAGGATTCAGGACCATGGTGTGGGTCCGTGTGGGTGAAACCAAGGCCCGGGCATTCGAGTTTGGATTCTATGGATGCAACTGGGAGAACTGGTGATGGAATCCAAGTGGAGATGGGTTGAGTGACCACAGAGGAGGCTGAGGCTTGGTTGGGCCCTGGGATGGGGTGTTTGGGATGAGGGAATCCCACGGGATGTAACGTTGGTGCCTTTGCTCTTTGCAGTTGACATGGATGATGAAGACGGCCGGTGCCTGCTAGATGTAATCTGGTGAGTAGCTCCCTCAGCTTCCCGTATGGAATGGGATGGGAATTCCACCCCCTTGGTCCATAGGCACATCCCCAGAGGCCTAAAGTCATCCCCAGATCCCAAAATCCCTCCTGCATTGATGGGATTTGCTTCCCAGCCTGGAGGTTTTCGTGGCTCCATGCCATGAGGAAGAGGCTCCACTCATCCCTTGAGCCACTTCCAACATGGATCGATCTCATTTCTCCACTCTTTTGCCATAAAATAAGGGCTTTTGGGGATCTCTACACGTTAAGATGATGCCAGACTGTTGGTCAGCGGATGGTCCAATGGGATTTATGGTGATCCAGGAAGTTGCTGGGAAGTGGGGCTGGAAGCGTGGCCCCGTGTCCATGTGGTGTCTTGTTTTACAGCGATCCTCAGGCCTTGAACGACTTCCTCCATGGATCTGAAAAGGTGAGAGATGGAATTTCCATTCCCAACCCCTTCCCACTCCATTCCCAAACTTGGAATTGCCCAACCCCTGCCCAGATTCACCCCAAACCATTTCCCAAACCCTTCTCAATCCATTCCCAACCCTTTTCCCAACCCCTTCGCAATCCATTCCCAAACCCAGTCTTCCCCAGGCTCATTCCCAAACCTTTCCCCACCAGCCTCCCTTTGTAAAGGGAGTTTTCCTTCCTTCAAAGAAGGGGATTTTCCTAAAGTCATTCCCAAATCCAGGATCCTTGGAGTTTTTAGGACCTGGGGGGAGCCCAACCAACGTTCTGGCACCTCTTGGAGGGATTTGGGATCACTTGGAGCTGATCCGGAGCCGGGAAGCGCTTGGTGCTTCCCACACATCCACATTGAGCCATTTTTTCCCATAGTTTTCCTCATTTTGGGATCCATCTTTTCTCCCAGGAGAGTAAATCCCATCTTTTCCCATTGCAGATTGACAGTGATGATCTCCTGGACAACACCGGAGATGCAGCCAGCTCCTTCTTTGAAGGTGCTGGGGTACGTACTTCCATGGACACAGTATTCCCTTTAGGAATGTTCCCTTTCATGTAGGGGGGGGTGGTCATCTCCTATCGTTATTTTGCTGGGAATGGGATTATTCCCTAAGGAAACAATAAGCCTCCAATTCCTCTTTTTGGGGCTTTTCCCCCAAAATTTGGGTTATTCTGCATGAAATTCCCGAGTTTTTGGTTCCCCCTTTAATTTCTTCATTCCCAATTATGAGAAATCTTGACTTAACCATTAATTATTAATGATGAATTAATTAATAATGATTAATGGTTAATGTGGCTCTTCCCTTTATTCCTCACCCCTGCGCCGCTTCCATTCCCTTCCCCTCCGCTCGCCGCTTGGGCTGGATTCCCACCAGCTCCCGGTGGCATTCCCAACCCTGCTTCCCAAATGGGATCCCAATTTGGCTTCCTGGAGCTTTTCCATTCGCTTGGGGGGGGGGGGGGGGTGTCTTCTTCCTATCCCCTCCACCTCCATGAGGAAGGGGTTGGTTTCTCCTTGGATGGGAGATGCCCATTCAAGGGGTGGTGGATGCGGGTTGAAGGCATCTCCCCATGCTTGAGTTCAGCGCCGCCTTCTCTCTCAGCTCCACGTCCAGGAGGCCTCTGGGAACCACCTCAGCACGGAGCAGAACCAACCGGCGGCCAGCGTGGACCTGGACTTCTTAGAAGATGACATCTTGGGGTCCCCATCCAGCACCGGGGCCAACCTGGCCAACGCGGACCAGCCCTGCGACATCCTCCAGCAGAGCCTCCAAGAGGCCAACATCACCGAGCAGACCCTGGAAGCAGAAGCTGAGCTGGACCTGGGCTCCTTCCAGCTCCCCACCCTCCAACCCGTGGTGCAGGCGACGTCCGACGGCACCCCCCAGATCTTCTCCGGTGGGGCCGACCTCATCGGGCTGCAGCAACCCACGGTGCTCACCCACCAAGCGCTGGTGCAGCAGTCGGTGGGGGCCGACGTGGTCAACAAGGCCATCAGCGTCCAGCCCTTCCTGCAGCAGGTCGGGTTGGGGAACGTCACCATCCAACCCATCTCCAACCTTCAAGGCTTGCCCAACGGCAGCCCCAGCGGGACCTTGGGCATCGGGCCCATCCAAGTGGTGGGGCAGCAAGTGATGGCCATCAACCAGTCGGCGCAGCAGATCATCGCCAAGCAGGTCCAACCGTCCCAAGTGGCCACCATGCCCGTCGGGAGCTACATCACCCAACCAGCACCCGAGCAGCAACAGGTCACCCTGGCCTCAACGGGGGTCTCTCCTCAAGGTGCCGGTCTCGTCATCCAGAAGAACCTGCCCACGGTGGCCACCACGACGCTCAATGGCAATTCCATGTTCGGAAGCGTCGCCGGCACTCAAGGCTCCCAACCTCTCACCGTCACCTCCAACCTGAGCAGCCCTTTGGTGCAAGCCCAGAACGTCATCATCCATAGGACGCCGACCCCCATCCAACCCAAACCTGCCGGCGTCCTCCAGCAGAAGCTCTACCAGATCACCCCCAAGCCCTTTGCTTCCAACAACACCACTTTGACCATCCAGAACGAAGCCGCCCTCCAGCAGCAGAAGGCCCAACAGAACCTCACCTTCATGGCCAGCAAACCGGGGCAGAACGTGGTCCTCTCGGGCTTCCCCCAAGGCCTCCCAGCCAACGTCTTCAAGCAACCCCCACCCCAGCAGCAAGCCCTCAGCAAACCCATGAGCGTCCACTTGTTGAACCAGGGCAGCAGCATCGTCATCCCGGCCCAACACGTCCCTCAGGCCATGCTGCAGGGCCAGAACCAGTTCCTCCTCCCCGGCCAACTGGCCGGTGCCTCCACCGTGCAGCTCCCGCAGCAGCTCTCGGCTCTTCAGGCCAATATGGGCGGCCAGATCTTGACCGCTTCCCATCCTGGTGGCCAAGCCCACATCATCACGAGCCAAGGGCCCGGTGGGCAACTCTTGACCAACCAAGCGTTGCCGGCGCAGCTCCTCACCAACCAGAACATCGCCAGCCCGCTGAACCTAGGCCAGGTCCTGACGTCGCAGAGCGCCCACGGCACCGCTCACATCCTCTCGGCTCCCATCCAGCTCCAGGCTGGCCAAGTGGGCCAACCGGCCCTCTTCCAGATGCCCGTCTCCTTGGCGGGCAGCTTGAGCACCCAAAGCCAACCGGTGATCCAAGGGGTGACCTTGCCCAACCAAGTTGCCATGCTCAACGCCACCGAGAGCATGGGGCAAGCAGTGAGCATCCAACCTTCTGCTGCCACCACCAGCCAAAGCCCTGGCCTTGGGCAAGCGCAGGCAAGCACGGGCACCAACCTGTTGGCCAACACGGAGCCGGCGTCCATCCTGACGGTGCAGACCTCCCAAGCTGCTCCTCTCCAGCTCAACGTCCCGCCGGCACCTCCAAGCCAACCGCCCGTCACTTCCCAAGCCAGCCCCACGTTGGCTTCCAGCCCGGAGAAGATCATCCTGGGACAAGCAGCCCCCGGTGCCGTCATCAACCAGGACTCCATGCAGATGTTCCTGCAGCAGGTAAGGAGAAGCCGGTGTTGGTCTCCAGCTCCCATTGACGTTTGCTTCCACCGCGGTCTCCCAACGGCGTCGTGCTCCTTGCCGTGGTGTCTCTTCGCCACCATCAGGATGGGCTTGGAAGTGGGGCTTGAAGCCGGTGCCTTGGTTTTGGAAGGAGGAACCTCGTGGATGGGGTGGCCCTCACCCCCGTTCTCCTCCGTGTGCAGCTCAGGGTTGATCCCACCTCGTGGTTTTCCACCTCCAGGAGCGTGTTCCAAGTAGTTGGGTGGCTCTAGGGGTGATGGTGGTTGGGCCCCACCATTGGATGGGTTGGGGAGGGGGGGTCCAGTGGTGGTTGTGGGCATCTGCGTTGGGAAGGGCTTTGGGGACGTCTTGGATACCGGGTTTGATCCCTAAACTCCTCCGGTGGAAGTGCTTGAGCTATGAGAGGGAGGAATGGGATGAGAGCAGGAGCTCTCATCGGTGGTCATGGCATCTCAATGGTGGGAAGCTTCAGCTCCCCCTTTGACCTTGCTGGGGTTGCAGGAACTCTCAGCCCCCCGGAGATGTTGGGAATCATGGAATTGGGTTGGGAAGGAGCCGGAGATCATCCAGATCCAACCCACAGGGGCACCTTCCATAGGGTTGCTCCAACCTGGCCTTGATGGCGCTGGAGCATCCAAACCTTCTCCATCCAACCCATCCCGGTGTCCCACCACCCTCATAGGGAAGAGCTTCCTTCCAATTCCTCCTCATCCCATCCCTCCATCCCGTGTCCAGAAATTCCCGGTCTCCCGGAATTGGACTTGCCCCATGGGCAGGCCCTTGCCCTTGGAACTGCTTGAGCTCCATGAGGTTCTCCTGCTCCCACCTCTCCGTGTTCCTCTGGATCCCCCTTGTCCATGGATCCCCCTTTCTCCACGGGGCATTCCCAATGAGTGGAGTGGGAAGAGCACAGGGCTATGCCTCCAATCCCACTTTTCCCTACGTAACCAATGGAAGCTCCATGGTTTTACCAGGGTGGGAAGAGGGAAGCAGGATGCTCCCTCCACAGCTGGAATTGGATGGCACTTTTCTGCTCCATGGCGGGGGTTCACCCCTTGTGCTTCCAAAGCCCAATTCCCAGTGGAATTGGGAATTCCCAATTCCCGAGGTGGGCTCGGGAATGAGCGAGCTGCAACCGAAGCGGGGCCAAAATCCTTCCCCTTCCCATTGTCCATCCCTCCATCCCTCCCTCCCTCCATCCCTCCATGCATCCCAAGCTCCGGCTGCTCCCGCTTGCTTGCAAGACTAACTCTCAAGCTGCCGCTTTTCCTTCTCTTCCCATTCCAAAGCCTTGATCCCTCCTTCAAATCCTTCATTTTTCCATAGAAATCAGGATGTATTGATGGGGTGGGGGTGGTCGGGGGGGAGATGTTTGGAAGTGGAGTGCAATTCCTGGTGGGAATCCTGGTACATCCCTCCCTGCTTCACCCTCAAAGCAGCTGTAAAAGCTCCGGGTGATGCCGGCAGCATTCCCGAGGCTTCCGGCTGATCCCGGAGCCTTCGGGGAGCCGCTTTCAGAGCGGGAATGATCCCGATGGAGCCGGAATTCCTTCCTCAGCTCGCACTAACGTCTTCCTCTTTTCCTTCTCTGTTGCAGCAGAAGCTCCCTGGAGCATCCCCGTCCCCTTCGCTACCTCATCCTCCCCTTGGGGACACCCCGCAGCTCCCGGCTTCCCACCTCTCCCAAATCCCCTCCCGCCCTCCTTCCCAACCCCAACCCCTTTCCCGACCCCCTTCCCAACCCCAATCCCTTTCCCGGCCCCCTTCGGAGCCGCTCGCCCGGCCCTGCACCCCACAAGCCCCCTTGTACCTCATTCCCAACCAGTTATCCTCTTCCTCCTCCTCCTCCTCGCCCTTGGGGGGGGGGCAGCACCCGCTGCGGCCCCCATCCCAACCCCAAGCGGCATTCCCGGCGCCACAACCCGACGCCGAGATCCCCCATTCCCATTCCCCCCACTTCCAGCTGCAATTCCCAACCCAAAGCCAACTCAAACCCCCCGCTCCCGGCCACGCTCTGCACCTAAGCACGGAGCAGCAGAGGAGCTTCCCGATGGTCCCGAGCCAATTCCAAACCCTCCCGGCTCTTCCCAATCCCGCTCCTCAACCGAAGCCAATACTGGACAGGTTCCAGCAGGTAAATAAGCACCATCGAAGTGGGGGGGGGGTGTGGGGTTGAGGCTGGAATGTAGCCACAGACTTCCAGACATCGGGATGCTGAAGGCAAAATGGGAAGCAAAACCCCATGCGGGATGCGGCGCGGCGCCGCTTCCTCGCCTCATTCCCGTTCTTCTTGGGGATGTTTTTCCTTGGGAGAACGTCGGGCATGCCCCATTCCCAGCCCCCTTGGGGGTGGCATTCCCGTTGGGATGCTCTTGGGATCGCTCCGGACAGCAGAGCCTCACTAATGGAAGTGGGGGGGGGGGGGGGGGGACAGGACTGTGGTTTGCCTGTGGGGTACCAGGAATTAACTGGATCCTGGGGGGGGGGTTATTTGCTATTCCCAACGCTGGGAATGCCAAGGACAGCACCGGAGCTGCTTTTCCCGACTGGAATTTGATACCACCCCCACCTTGGATGTGGGTTTGGGAAGGGGGGGATCCTGTGCCCGGGGCTCAGTGCCAGCTTCTTGGCTTCTCCCATTGGAAAAAGCATTGGATTGCAGTGCCGGGGGGGGATTTTGGGGTGCTTTAGGGTGGTTTATGGTGGATTTTGGGGTGGTTTATGGTGTTTATGGTGGATTTTGGGGTGGTTTATGGTGTTTATGGTGGATTTTGGGGTGGTTTATGGTGTTTTAAGGCTTTGTATGGTGGTTTATGGTGTTTATGGTGTATTTTGGGGTGGTTTATAGAGGATTTTGGGGTGGTTTATGGTGGTTTATAGTGGATTTTGGGGTGGTTTATGGTGTTTATGGTGGATTTTGGGGTGGTTTATGGTGTTTCTGGTGTATTTTGGGGTGGTTTATGGTAGATTTTGGGGTGGTTTATGGTGGATTTTGGGGTGGTTTATGGCTTTGTATGGTGGTTTATGGTGTTTCTGGTGTATTTTGAGGTGGTTTATAGAGGATTTTGGGGTGGTTAATGGTGGTTTAAGGATTTTTATGGTGGTTTATGGTGTTTTGGGGTGGTTTATGGTGTTTCTGGTGGATTTTGTGGTCGTTTATGGTGTTTTGGTGGTGCTTTATTGTGTTTCTGGTGGATTTTGGCGTGGTTTATGGTGGTTTAGGGGTGTTTTATGGTGGCTTTGGGGTGCTTTATTGTGTTTCTGGTGGATTTTGGCGTGGTTTATGGTGGTTTAGGGGTGTTTTATGGTGGCTTTGGGGTGCTTTATTGTGTTTCTGGTGGATTTGCGGGTGGTTTCTGTTGGATTTTGGGGTGTTTTGTGGTTTTGGGGTGCTTTATTGTGTTTCTATTGGATTTTGGGGTGTTTTATGGTGGTTTTGGCGTGCTTTATTGTGTTTGTGTTGGATTTTGGGGTGTTTCATGGTGGTTTTGGGGTGCTTTATTGTGTTTCTGTTGGATTTTGGGGTGGTTTATGATGGTTTTGGGGTGCTTTATTGTGTTTCTGTTGTATTTGGGGTTGTTTTATGGTGTTTTTGGGGTGCTTTACAGTGTTTATGGCCTCTCCCCCCACAGGGCATCATCCTGCAGCCGAAGCAGCCCCCGGCCAGCCAGGCCCCCACCGCGCTCGCCCCATTCGGCACCTCGGCCCCCTCGGTGCTGGTGAGTGGCCCGGGGCAACCGGTGACGGTGACGGTGACAACCACGACCACCACAGCCACTGCAGGTGTGTGTGGGGGGTGGCACATGGGAGGGGGGGGCAGGTGCATGAGGGTCCTGGTGCTCGAGGGTCCTGGACCACAAGCATCATGGTGCATGAGCATCATGGTACTCCAATGTCCTGCACCATGAGCATCCTGGTGCACAAGGGTCCTGGACCACAAGCATCATGGTGCATGGGCATCATGGTACACCAGTGTCCTGGACCATGAGCATCCTGGTGCTCGAGGGTCCTGGACCACAAGCATCATGGTGCATGAGCATCATGGTACACCAGTGTCCTGGACCACAAGTATCATGGTGCACAAGCATCATGGTACATGAGCATCATGGTACACCAGTGTCCTGCACCGTGAGCATCCTGTTTCTCAAGGGTCCTGGACCACAAGCATCATGGTGCATGAGCATCATGGTACACCAGTGTCCTGGACCACAAGCATCATGGTGCATGAGCATCATGGTACACCAGTGTCCTGGACCACAAGTATCATGGTGCACAAGCATCGTGGTACATGAGTATCATGGTACACCAGTGTCCTGGACCACAAGTATCATGGTGCACAAGCATCATGGTACATGAGCATCATGGTACACCAGTGTCCTGGACCATGAGCATCCTGGTGCACAAGTGTTCTGGACCACAAGCATCATGGTACATGAGCATCATGGTACACCAGTGTCCTGCACCATGAGCATCCTGTTTCTCAAGGGTCCTGGACCACAAGCATCATGGTGCATGAGCATCATGGTACACCAGTGTCCTGGACCACAAGTATCATGGTCCATGAGCATTATGGTACATGAGTATCATGGTACACCAGTGTCCTGGACCACAAGTATCATGGTGCACAAGCATCATGGTACATGAGCATCATGGTACACCAGTGTCCTGCACCATGAACATCCTGGTGCTCAATGGTCCTGGACCACAAGTATCATGGTGCACAAGCATCATGGTACACGAGCATCATGGTACACCAGTGTCCTGGACCATGAGCATCCTGATGCACAAGGGTCCTGGACCACAAGCATCATGGTGCATGAGCATCATGGTACACCAGTGTCCTGGACCATGAGCATCCTGGTGCACAACCATCATGGTACATGAGTATCATGGTACACCAGTGTCCTGCACCGTGAGCATCCTGTTTCTCAAGGGTCCTGGACCACAAGCATCATGGTCCATGAGTATTATGGTCCACAAGCATCCTGGTGCCCAAGTATCCTGATGCACAAGCATCCTGGTGCACGAGCATCCTGGACCATGAGCATCCCAGTGCACAAGTGTCCTGGACCACAAGTATCATGGTGCACAAGCATCATGGTACATGAGTATCATGGTACACCAGTGTCCTGGACCATGAGCATCCTGGTGCACAGGGGTCCTGGACCACAAGCATCATGGTGCATGAGCATCATGGTACACCAGTGTCCTGCACCATGAGCATCCTGTTTCTCAAGGGTCCTGGACCACAGGCATCATGGTGCATGAGCATCATGGTACATGAGTATCGTGGTACACCAGTGTCCTGGACCATGAGCATCCTGGTGCACAGGGGTCCTGGACCACAAGCATCATGGTACATGAGTATCATGGTACACCAGTGTCCTGCACCATGAGCATCCTGGTGCACAACCATCATGGTGCATGAGCATTATGGTACACCAGTGTCCTGCACCATGAGCATCCTGTTTCTCAAGGGTCCTGGACCACAAGCATCATGGTGCATGAGCATCATGGTACACCAGTGTCCTGCACCATGAGCATCCTGTTTCTCAAGGGTCCTGGACCACAAGCATCATGGTCCATGAGTATTATGGTCCACAAGCATCCTGGTCCCAAGTATCCTGATGCACAAGCATCCTGGTGCACAAGTATCCTGGTTGCATGAGCATCCTGGACCATGAGCATCCCAGTGCACAAGTGTCCTGGACCACAAGCATCATGGTCCATGAGTATTATGGTCCTGGACCATGAGCATCCCGGTGCGTGAGCATCCTGCACCACGAGCATCGCATCCCCTTTATGTTGGGGCTTGAAGCGATGCAAGCAGGGGAGCTGGGATGGGATCCATCAGGATGGAGCCATTGGGATGGATCCATTGGGATGGGATCCATCAGGATGGGATCCCTCGGGATGGATCCATCGGGATGGATCCATTGGCATGGGATCCATTGGCATGGGATCCATTGGGACGGGCTCCATCGGGATGGATCCATTGGAATGGATCCATTGGGATGGGATCCACTGGGATGGGCTCCATCGGGATGGATCCATCGGGATGGATCCATTGGGATGGGATTCATCGGGATGGATCCTTTGGGATGGGCTCCATCGGGATGGATCCATCGGGATGGGCTCCATTGGGATGGGATCCATCGGGATGGATCCATCGGGATGGGATCCATTGGGATGGGCTCCATCGGGATGGATCCATCAGGATGGATCCATTGGGATGGGATCCATTGGGATGGGCTCCATCGGGATGGATCCATTGGGATGGGATCCATCGAGATGGGCTCCATCGGGATGGATCCATTGGCATGGGATCCATTGGGACGGGCTCCATCGGGATTGATCCATCAGGATGGATCCATTGGGATGGGATCCATTGGGATGGGCTCCATCGGGATGGATCCATCTGAATGGATTCATCGGGATGGATCCTTTGGGATGGGCTCCATCGGGATGGATCCATCGGGATGTGATCCTGATCCTTCTCCTGCCGGAACGTGAACCCCTCCTCTTGCTTTCCCTGCGCCAGGAATCACGGCCCCGGCGCCTGCCGAGAGCAAAACCTTTGCCAGTGTTTCCACCGCGATTCCCGCTGGGAAAGGGGCCGTGGCCCAGGGAAAGCCGGGAACGCCGCTCGCCATCCAGCAGCCAGGGCAGGTGAGGGACCCGTTTCCATGGCTTTTCACTGCCTTTCCGGGGTCTCCCGCATTATTCCAAGGCTTTCCTGCATTATCCCAAGGGTTTCCCACATTATCCCAAGGGTTTCCCACATTATCCCAAGGTTTTCCCACATTATCCCAAGGGTTTCCCGCATTATCCCGAGGTTTTCCCACATTATCCCAAGGGTTTCCCGCATTATCCCAAGGCTTTCCCACATTATTCCGAGGGTTTCCCACGTTATCCCAAGGCTTTCCCACATTATCCCAGGGGTTTCCCACATTATCCCAAGGTTTTCCCACATTATCCCAGGGGTTTCCTGCATTATTCCAAGGTTTTCCCACATTATCCCAAGGTTTTCCCACATTATCCCAGTGTCTCCCACATTATCCCAAGGTTTTCCCACATTATCCCAAAGGTTTCCCACATTATCCCAAAGGTTTCCCACATTATCCCAGGGGTTTCCCACATTATCCCAAGGCTTTCCTGCATTATTCCAAGGTTTTCCCACATTATCCCAAGGTTTTCCCACATTATCCCAGGGGTTTCCCACATTATCCCAAAGGTTTCCCACGTTATCCCAAGGTTTTCCCACATTATCCCAAAGGTTTCCCACATTATCCCAAGGCTTTCCCACATTATCCAAAGGGTTTCCGTGCATTATCCCAAGGTTTTCCCACATTATCCCAAGGGTTTCCCGCATTATCCCAAGGTTTTCCCACATTATCCCAAGGGTTTCCCACATTATCCCAAGGTTTTCCCACATTATCCCAAAGGTTTCCCACGTTATCCCAAGGTTTTCCCACATTATCCCAAAGGTTTCCCACATTATCCCAAGGCTTTCCCACATTATCCCGTGGGTTTCCCACGTTATTCCAAGGTTTTCCCACGTTATCCCAAAGGTTTTCCCACATTATCCCAAGGTTTTCCCACATTATCCCAGGGTTTTCCCACATTATCCCAAAGGTTTCCCACGTTATCCCAAGGTTTTCCCACATTATCCCAAAGGTTTCCCACATTATCCCAAGGCTTTCCCATGTTATCCCAAGGTTTTCCCCCATCACCCCACCCTTTCCCCCCCATCACCCCACCCTTTCCCCCCCATAACTGCCCCCTTTCAGCCCTCCCTTCCTTCCCCACAGCCGAAGCCCGGGGTGCTCAGCCTTGGGAAGGGTCCTCTGCAGCTCCAGGTGGTCGGAAAGGGAATGCCGCAGCTCCTGCCCGCCCAGCCGCTGGTGAGCCCCCTCGCTCTCCCAGCCCCATAGCGGGGCCCCCCCCAGAGGCCCATTGGGATGGGGGTGTCTTTCCCAGCCCCCAAAGCCCTTGGCTCACCCCAAGGCATTCCCAGGGCGTTCCTGCAGTCCAAACCCTCCTCGAGTCATGGGATCCATCCCTAAATCCCTTTGCTGCCTCCACAATCCCCATCCCAATCCCCTTCCCCTTCCCAATCCCCTTTCCCCATCCCAATCCCCCTTCCCAATCCCCTTCCCCATCCCAATCCCCCTTCCCCATCCCAATCCCCTTCCCCATCCCAATCCCTCTTCCCCATCCCCTTTCCCCTTCCCAATCCCCCTTCCCCATCCCAATCCCCTTCCCCATCCCAATCCCCTTCCCCATCCCAATCCCCCTTCCCCTTCCCAATCCCCTTCCCCATCCCAATCCCCCTTCCCCTTCCCAATCCCCTTCCCCATCCCAATCCCCCTTCCCAATCCCCTTCCCCATCCCAATCCCCCTTCCCCTTCCCAATCCCCCTTCCCCATCCCAATCCCCTTCCCCATCCCAATCCCCTTCCCCATCCCAATCCCCCTTCCCAATCCCCTTCCCCATCCCAATCCCCTTCTCCATCCCAATCCCCTTGCCCATCCCAATCCCCCTTCCCCTTCCCAATCCCCCTTCCCCATCCCAATCCCCCTTCCCCATCCCAATCCCCTTCCCCATCCCAATCCCCCTTCCCAATCCCCTTCCCCATCCCAATCCCCTTCTCCATCCCAATCCCCTTCCCCATCCCAATCCCCCTTCCCAATCCCCTTCCCCATCCCAATCCCCTTCTCCATCCCAATCCCACTTCCCCATCCCAATCCCCTTCCCCATCCCAATCCCCTTCCCCATCCCAATCCCTCTTCCCCATCCCAATCCCCCTTCCCAATCCCCCTTCCCCATCCCAATCCCCTTCCCCATCCCAATCCCCCTTCCCCATCCCAATCCCCCTTCCCAATCCCCTTCCCCATCCCAATCCCCTTCTCCATCCCAATCCCCTTCCCCATCCCAATCCGCGTCACCGTCCCACTGACTATCCCAATCCCGCTTCTCCATCCCAATCCCACTTCCCCATCCCAATCCCCTTCCCCATCCCAATCCCCTTCCCCATCCCAATCCCTCTTCCCCATCCCAATCCCCCTTCCCAATCCCCCTTCCCCATCCCAATCCCCTTCCCCATCCCAATCCCCCTTCCCCATCCCAATCCCCCTTCCCCATCCCAATCCCTTTCCCAATCCCCATCCCAATCCCTTTCCCAATCCCCCTTTTCCCCATCTTTTGGAGGGGTGAATCCCATTGTGTTGACCCCCACCCCACTGAATCCCACCCCACCTAATCCCACCCCACTGAATCCCATCTCAATGAATCCCACCCCACTGAATCCCTCCCCACTGAATCCCACCCCACTGAATCCCACCCCACTGAATCCCACCCCACCAAACCCCACCCCACTGAACCCCACCCCACTGAATCCCACCCCACTGAATCCCACCCCACTGAACCCCACCCCACTGAATCCCACCCCACTGAATCCCACCCCACTGAACCCCACCCCACTGAACCCCACCCCACTGAATCCCTCCCCACTGAATCCCACCCCACTTAACCCCACCCCACTGAATCCCACCCCACAGAACCCCACCCCACTGAATCCCTCCCCACTGAACCCCACCCCACTGAATCCCATCCCAATGAATCCCACCCCAATGAACCCCACCCCACCGAAACCCACCCCATTGAATCCCACCCCACTGAATCCCACCCCACTGAATCCCTCCCCAGTGAATCCCACCCCACTGAATCCCACCCCACTGAACCCCACCCCACTGAACCCCACCCCACTGAATCCCTCCCCACTGAATCCCACCCCACTTAACCCCACCCCACTGAATCCCACCCCACTGAATCCCTCCCCACTGAATCCCACCCCACTGAATCCCACCCCACTGAGCCCCACCCCACTGAACCCCATCCCACTGAATCCCACCCCACTGAATCCCTCCCCAATGAATCCCACCCCACTGAATCCCACCCCACTGAATCCCTCCCCACTGAATCCCACCCCACTGAATCCCTCCCAATGAATCCTTCCCCAATGAATCCCTCCCCACTGAATCCCACCCCACTGAACCCCACCCCACTGAATCCCACCCCACTGAACCCCACCCCACTGAATCCCACCCCACTGAATCCCACCCCACTGAATCCCACCCCACTGAATCCCTCCCCAATGAATCCCACCCCACTGAACCCCACCCCACTGAATCCCATCCCAATGAATCCCACCCCACTGAACCCCACCCCACTGAATCCCATCCCACTGAATCCCACCCCAATGAATCCCACCCCACTGAACCCCACCCCACTGAATCCCATCCCACTGAATCCCACCCCACTGAATCCCACCCCACTGAATCCCATCCCAATGAATCCCACCCCACTGAATCCCACCCCAATGAATCCCATCCCACTGAATCCCACCCCACTGAATCCCACCCCACTGAACCCCACCCCACTGAACCCCACCCCACTGAATCCCACCCCACTGAATCCCACCCCACTGAATCCCACCCCACCGACCCCCACCCCACCGACCCCCCCCCCCCCCCATCCAACCCCCCCCTCCTCATCCCATCTTTTCCCCTCCCCACAGTTCGACACCAAACTGGGCCTGAAGAAACCCCCCGCCCTCCAACCCAGCAAAGAAGCTTGGTGAGTCCCTCCCCATGGATCCCCCCCCCGTGCCCGTTCCTCTCGGGAACGCCGGGAATCCCTCCAGCTCTTCCCGTTCCTTCCAGTTTCCTGGAGCAGCTCCACAAGCACCAGGGCTCCGTGCTGCATCCCGACTACAAGGCCGCCTTCCGCTCCTTCGACGATGCCCTGCAGCGGCTCCTGCCCTACCACGTCTACCAGGGGGTGCTGCCCTCGGCCCACGACTACCGCAAGGGTAAAGGGAATTCCATAGGGAATTCGGTACAAATCCATAGGGATTTGCTCCTCCCACGGCTCCAGCCGTTCCCAAGGGCTAGGGACGTGGAATGGTTCAAGTGGATGCTTGGAGGGGGGGCCCAAGGGGAACCTCGGCAGCTTCTTCCTCCTCCTGCTTCTCTTTCTCCTTCCCCTTCCCCTTTCCTTTCCCCTTTCCCTTCTACTCCTCTTCCTCCTCCTCTTCCTCCTCTTCTTTCCCCTTCCCCTCCCCTTTCCCTTCCCCTTTCCCTTCCCCTTTCCCCTTCCCCTTTCCCTTCTGCTTCCCCTTCCCCTTTCCCTTCTTCCCCTTCCCCTTTCCCTTCTTCCCCTTTCCCTTCCACTTCCCTTCCCCTTTCCTTCCCTTCCCATTTTCTTTCCCTTTCCCCTTCCCCTTTCCCTTCCCTTTCCCCTTCCCCTTCCCCTTCCTTTCCCCTTCCCTTTCCCCTTCCTTTCCCCTTCCCATCCCCTTTTCTTTCCCTTCCCCTTCTTCTCTTCCTCCTCCTCTTCCTCCTCCCCCTCCTTCCCCTTTCCCTTCCCTTCCCCTTCCCTTCCCTTCCCGCTTCCTTCCCCTTCCCCTTTTCTTTCCCTTTCCCTTTCCCTTCCCCTTCTTCTCTTCCTCCTCCTCTTCCTCCTCCCCCTCCTTCCCCTTTCCCTTCCCCTTCCCTTCCCCTTCCCTTCCCTTCTCTTCCCCTTTCCCCTTCCTTTCCCTTCCCCTTTCCCTTCCTGCTTCCTTTCCCTTCCCCTTCCCCTTTTCTTTCCCTTTCTCTTTCCCTTCCCCTTCTTCTCTTCCTCTTTCCCTTCTTCTCCTTCCCCTTCTCTTCCCCCTCCTCCTCCTCTCCCTTCCCCTCCTTCCTCCTCTCCTCCTCCTCTTCCCCCTCCCCTCTCCCCCCCCCCATGGCAGCGCCATAGGGCAGCAGTGGGGTGTGTGCGGGTGCTCAGCTCTCTGCCCCTTGTGCCCGCAGTGGACGAGGAGTTCGAGGTGGTCTCCACGCAGCTGCTCAAGCGCACCCAGGCCATGCTCAACAAGTACCGGCTGCTGCTGCTCGAGGAGTCCCGGGTGAGTCCCGTCCCCCCCCCCTTCCACCCCCGGACCCATGGGAGCCGGGGAGCGCCGTGGGGCGGCCGGGCTATGGGGTGGGTGCAAGCGCTGCTGCTCCCGCGCCTCTTCCGCCTTCCCGATGGCTCCTTTCGCTCCTCTGCTTCCTCTCCCTCCTCCGTCTGCTCTTTCTTATCCTTATCCTTATCCTTATCCTTATCCTTATCCTTATCCTTACCCTTATCCTTATCCTTACCCTTATCCTTATCGTTACTCTTATCCTTATCCTTATCGTTACTCTTATCCTTATCCTTATCCTTATCCTTATCCTTATCCTTACCCTTATCCTTACCCTTATCCTTATCCTTATCCTTACCCTTATCCTTATCCTTACCCTTATCCTTATCCTTATCCTTATCCTTACCCTTATCCTTACCTTTATCCTTATCCTTACCCTTATCCTTACCTTTACCCTTATCCTTACCCTTATCGTTACCCTTATCCTTACCCTTATCCTTATCCGTATCCTTATCCTTACCCTTATCCTTACCTTTATCCTTATCCTTACCCTTATCGTTATCCTTATCCTTATCCTTATGCTTATCCTTATCCTTACCCTTATCCTTACCTTTATCCTTATCCTTACCCTTACCCTTATCCTTACCCTTACCCTTATGCTTATCCTTACCCTTATCCTTCCCCTTACCCTTATCGTTACCCTTATCCTTATCCTTATCCTTATCCTTACCCTTATCCTTACCTTTATCCTTATCCTTACCCTTATCCTTATCCTTATCCTTATCCTTATCCTTACCCTTATCCTTACCCTTACCCTTATCTTTATCCTTATCCTTACCCTTACCCTTATCCTTATCCTTATCCTTATCCTTATCCTTACCCTTACCCTTATCCTTATCCTTATCCTTATCCTTACCCTTACCCTTATCCTTACCTTTATCCTTCTCCTCCTCCATCTCCTCTTTCTTCTCCTTCTCCTTCTTATACTTTATCCTTATCCTAACCTTTATCCTTCTCCTCCTCCATCTCCTTTCTCCTTCTTCTTACCCTTATCTTTCCTTATCTTTATCCATCTCCTCTTTCTCCTTCTCCTTATTCTTATCTTTATCCTTCTCCTCCTTCTCCTCTTTCTCCTTCTTATCCTCCTTTTCCATCTCCTCCTTCTTCTTATCCTCCTTCCCCATCTCCTTTCTCCTTCTTCTCCTCTTATCCTTATCCTTCTCCTCCTTCTGCTTCTCCTTCATCTCCTTATCTTTATCCTTCTCTTTCTCCTTCTTATCCTCCTTTTCCATCTCCTCCTTCTTCTTATCCTTATCCTCCTTCTCCATCTCCTTTCTCCTTCTTCTCCTCTTATCCTTATCCTTATCCTTCTCCTCCTTCTGCTTCTCCTTCATCTCCTTTATCCTTCTTCTCCTCCTCCTTCTCCTCTTTCTCCTTCTCCTTAACCCTTATCCGTCTCCTCCTATTCAATCTCCTTTCTCCTTCCTTATCCTCCTCCTCCATCTCCTCTTTCTCCTTCTTCTCCTTCCCTTCTCCTTCTCCTTCTCTTTATCCTTCTCCTTAACCCTTCTCCTTCTCCTCCTCCTCCTCTTCCTCCCCGCCTCCCATGCAGAGGGTCAGCCCGTCAGCCGAGATGGTGATGATCGACCGCATGTTCATCCAGGAGGAGAAGACCACGTTGGCCCTCGACAAGCAGCTGGCCAAGGAGAAACCAGGTGGGATCCCCAATCCTTTCCCTTGGGAATGGAGGGGGCCAGGAAAGCCGCCGAGAGGCCCCAGCATTCCCAATGGGAACGGAGCTCCTGACTCTTCCCCCTTTTCCCTTCCAGACGAATACGTCTCCTCCTCTTCCTCCTCCTCCTCCTCTTCTTCCCGCGCTCCCGGCGTTCCCTCCTCCTCTTCCTCTTCCTCCTCCTCCTCCTCCTCCTCCTCTTCTTCCTCCTCCTCTTCCTCCACCTCGGTCTCCAGCACCACCCCGACCCCGGAGAGCCTGAAGGCCCCCCCGGTGCCCACCCCTATGGTCCACCCCACCAAACTGGTCATCAAACACAGCGGTGGCTCCCCATCGGTCACTTGGGCCAAAGCCAACCCGGCTCCGTTGGATGGCGATGAAGACGCTCTTCCATCCCGAAGCAAACCACCCATCAAGACCTACGAAGCCCGGAGCAGGATTGGACTCAAGTTGAAGATCAAACAAGAAGCTGGCTTAAGCAAAGTGGTCCATAACACGGCGCTGGACCCCGTGCACCAACCCCCTAGCACGTGTCGGGTCATCCGAGCCACCGGAGCCACCATGAACGGCTCCCTTGACCACGGAACGTCGGGAATGAGCGACAAGAAGCCTATGGTCACCTATTGCCGTTTACCCCTCCGGAAGACCTATAGGGAGAACGTGGATGCTTTCTTAGGGGAGAAAGGCCCCGATCCCGGCTCCAAAAGCACCAAAGTGGACCCCATCCCGGCCGGAAGCAACGTGAAGCCTGAGGATGGCTCCCGGAGCGTCATCACCACCTCCCATAGGAGCCGGGAGAAGCCAACGGAGAAGAGCCGCTTGGAGGAGAGCTCCAAGCTCTTGGTGCCAAGCAAACCCGAAGACTCCACCAGTGGCCTTCTGAAGGAGCTCGCGGAGGTCGAAGAGGACTTTTACCACGGGATGATCAAACCGGAGCCTCCGGATCAAAGCGCCGGGCCGGAACTCCATTGGGAAGCGCCGTTCCCGGCGGCCAAGCGCCGTAAGTCGGAATCTTTGGAAGTGGATAACGCCAGCTTCTCCAGCGACAGCCCCCAAGACGATGCCCTCAACGAGCATCTCCAAAGCGCCATCGACAGCATCCTCAACCTCCAGCAGCATCCCGGCGCTTCCCAAAGCATCCGGACGCCTTCCTCTTCCTACAATTCCTCCTCTTCCCCTTTCTCCTCGCCCGCCCACCGCACGGACACCTTCGTCGCTGCCCCCAACCACAACGGTGGCCTTGGCGCCAGGACGTTGACCAGATAACAGAGGAAGCTCCTGCTTGGAATCCCGTTGGGAAAAAAAGGGGTTGGGAAGATGGGAATGGGGACTGAAAAAAAGGGGGAAAAGGGGGGGTGGGGTGGGGGGTGGGGGGTGTGGGGGAGGGAGGGGTGTTGGGAAAAAAAACAACTCCGGGATGGAAAACTTCGGGAATATTGGGGGGGGTTGGGGGTGGAATTCCCGGCGCCGTGTGCTGGGGGTTGAAGCCCCCGGTTGGAATCCGGATTCCCAAGAGTGGGATTATTCCTGCTTTTCTATGGGGTGTGTTGTCATCCCCCCCCCCCCAATAGGAAAAGAGGAGCTGGAATGGGGTGATTCCAGGGTTTGGGATCATCCGGAGGGGAAAGGAGGAAGCGCAACAATCGGATGCAAATCCCTATGGAAAAAAGAAAAGGGGGTGGGAATAAGGCTCTGCTTTTCCCTCTTCTTCCCACCGAAACAATGAGGAATTCTCCACCCCCTTCCCTCAAAAACACCCGATCCGGAAGGATTCGTCATTCCCGCTCCGGCGCCGGGCCTTTTCCCGTTTTCCCGTTGCGTTTCCCTCGCCTTTTCCCTTCTTTTCCCATACAAGGGAAATCCACAACTTCCCCATGGGAATGCCAGGGGGAAAAACGGGATTTGGAGGGGGGGGGGGGGGTTCAAACAGCACGGATCCCACTCCGGAATGGGCATTATCCAAGAGTTTTCCCATTTTGGGGGGGGGTCCCAAATCCCGGGAATGGGGGCAAAGTGGGAATTCTCTCGCAGAGGTGGGGCGGAGGCCAAGCGGGCCCCACAGATTCCCTTGGGAACGCCGGCATTCCGGCATTCCTCCCCGCTTGCTCACGGCCAGCGCCCCACGCCGCCTCCTTAACCCCGCGCTTCCCGCTGGCCCTCCCGCATCCCAAACGGAGCCGCTTGGGATCGCTTCCATCCCACTTCTCTTCCCCCTTCCGAAGGCCTTAGGGGAGGGATGGGGATGTCGGGAATGCCTTTTCCATAGGGAAAAAAAAGGGGGGGAATGGATTCTTTGCTTTCCTTGCCTCTCCGGAGCCCCATTCCCGGGTCGGGCAGCAATAAGGGGCAATTCCCGTTTTCCCACTCTTTGGCGCTTCCCGGTTGGATCTCTCCCTTATCCCTATATATCCACGTGTATTAAATCCTGGGTTTCCGGGGGCTCTGGAGCTTGGGAATCTCGCTTTATTCCAGCCATCGGGAGCCTGAAATCCACCTTTTCCCTCTCCCTTTCCCTGGAAAAATGGGAGATTTTCCCCATTTTTCCCCCCAAAAATGAGGGGGTGCAGGATGGGGTTTCCCCTTCATTTTACATAGGACCCCCCCCCCCCCCCTTTATCCCATGGGATGTGGCGCCGAGGAAGGGGGGGGGGTGTCAGCCTTATCCCGATCTATGGAATTAGGGGGGGTTAATCCTGGTTTTAGTGGGATTTTGGGATGGGGCAAGGTCAGAATCATTCCAAACCACCCCAAATCCCCCCCCCCCCCCCCCCTTCATTCCCGGTATCCCGAACGATCCATCCTATAAATAGTTTTGTACTTGTATTTATTGTGGATAACGGCGTTTTTTATCGGGAATTCTGTACATTTAGGACTTTGTAAATTAAAATGGTTTTTGCTTTCTATAAACTCGCCCCCCCCCCCCCCCCCGATCCCTTGGGAATGGGGGGGAAATCCATGGAAAATGGAGAAAATTGGGTTAAAATCCGTGGGAATGGTGAAAATGGAGTGAAAATCCAGCGAAAATGGTGAAAATGGGGTGAAAATCCATGGAAAATGGTGAAAATCCATGGAAAATGGTGAAAATGGGGTGAAAATCCATGGAAAATGGGGTTAAAATCACCAGAAAATGATGAAGGTTGGTTGAAATCCATGGAAAATGGTGAAAATGGGGTTAAAATCCATGGAAAATGGTGAAAATGGAGTGAAAATCCAGCGAAAATGTGAAAATAGGGTGAAAATCCAGCAAAAATGGGGTGAAAATCCATGGAAAATGGTGAAAATGGGGTGAAAATCCATGGAAAATGGGGTGAAAATCCATGGAAAATTGGTTAAAATCACCAGGAAATGGTGAAAATTGGTTGAAATCAAGGGAAAATGGTGAAAATCCAGGAAAAAGGTGGAAATTGGGGTAAAATCCATGGAAAATGGTGAAAATGGGGTGAAAATCCATGGAAAATGGGGTTAAAATCACCAGGAAATGATGAAGGTTGGTTGAAATCCAGGGAAAATGGGGAAAATCCAGGAAAAGAGTGGAAATTGGGGTAAAATCCAGGGAAAATGGTAAAAAAAAACAGGAGAAGTGGTGAA
>NW_026915820.1:47500-67696 GCF_034315485.1 Pezoporus occidentalis | reverse complement strand
TCATCCCCTCCTGCGCGCCCCCGCGCTCCGCGGCGCGCACTGCATGGGTGAGGGGGGAGCGGGGACACGGGGGGGTCCCAAGGGATGGGCAGGGGGAGGGCACTGGGGGGGGGGGAGCCCAGGGAATGGCAGCGTTGGGACATGGGGGGCACATCCCAGGGAGGAACATGGGGGGCAGCCCCGGTACTGCCGGGCTGCGGGCACGAGGGGACAGCGCTGGGCATGGGGAGGTTGAGGACAGCAGGGTGCACCCCAAGGGATGGGCATGGGGGGCACCCCGAGGGATGGGCATGAGGATGTGTGCTGTATCACGTCCGTTTTGAGCCATAAGGGTGCATCCCAAGGGATGGGCATGGGGAGGTTGAGGACAGCAGGGTGCACCCCAAGGGATGGGCATGGGGGGGCACCCCGAGGGATGGACATGAGGATGTGTGCAATATCATGTCCGGTTGGGGCCGTAAGGGTGCATCCCAAGGGATGGTTGGGGGATATCCCAAGGGATGGACATGAGGACGTGTGCCATATCATGTCCGGTTGGGGCCGTAAGGGTGCATCCCAAGGGATGGGCATGGGGGGGGCATCCCAAGGGATGGACATGAGGATGTGTGCCGTATCATGCCCGGTTGGGGCCGTAAGGGTGCATCCCAGGGGATGGTTGGGGGATATCCCAAGGGATGGACATGAGGACGTGTGCCATATCATATCCAGCTGGGGCCGTAAGGGTGCACCCCAAGGGATGGGCATGGGGGGGGCATCCCAAGGGATGGGTAAGTGGGGCACACAAGGAGGCACCCTAAAGGTGGCCGGGTTAGGAGCATGGAGAGGGAGGGAGGACACCCTAAGGGGTGTGCACACTGGGGACACCCCAGGGTGCTCTCCAGGATCGGGGGTCACCCTCTTGCTGTGGCTGTCCTGGCGCCAGCACCGTGTCCCCAGCGCTGGGTCCCTGCCCCCCCAATACCAATGGGGGCACTGAGGGGGGGGCTCAGCATCACCCCCGGTCCCTCTGCACAGGCCACATCGTGTCCCTGGTGCTGCTGCTGCTGCCGCTGCGCTCGCTGGTGAAGCTCTACCTGCACCTCCTCAGCGGGCTGCTGCTCAGCGCCGGCCACTCACTGGCCAGGTGACACCGGGGACGGGGGGGACATGGGGGCACAGCAGGGACATGGGGGGCACGGGGGACATGGGAGCACTGGGGACATGGGGGAGACAGGGGGGACATGGGAGCACTGGGGACATGGGGGGCATGGGGGACATGGGGGAGACAGGGGGGACATGGGGGGCACAGCGGGGACATGGGGGGCACGGGGGACATGGGAGCACTGGGGACATGGGGGAGACAGGGGGGACATGGGGGGCACGGGGGACATGGGAGCACTGGGGACATGGGGGGCACGGGGGACATGGGAGCACTGGGGACATGGGGGGCACCAGGGACATGGGGGAGACAGGGGGGACATGGGGGACACCAGGGACACAGGGGACATGGGGCAGACAGTGGGGACGTGGGGGGCGCTGGGGACATGGGGGGGACATCGGGGGAACCAGGGACATGGGGGACACCGAGAACATGGGGGGCACTGGGGGCTTGGGGGTTGCACCGGGGACATGGGGACGACAGTGGGGACATGGGGGGGACATGGGGGCACCGGGGACATGGGAACACCGGGGACATGGGGAGCACAGTGGGGACATGGGGGGGACATGGGGGCACCGGGGACATGGGAACACCGGGGACATGGGGAGCACAGTGGGGACATGGGGGCACCAGGGACATGGGAACACCGGGGACATGGGGAGCACAGTGGGGACATGGGGGGGACATGGGGGGCACCGGGGACATGGGGAGCACAGTGGGGACATGGGGAGCACAGTGGGGACATGGGGGGGACATGGGGGCACCAGGGACATGGGAACACCGGGGACATGGGGAGCACAGTGGGGACATGGGGGCACCGGGGACATGGGAACACCGGGGACATGGGGAGCACAGTGGGGACATGGGGGGAACATGGGGGGCACCGGACCTGACCCTCTCTCCCTGCAGGGACTACGTGCACCAGGAGCTGGAGTCCGGCTTCCAGGGCGCTGTGCTCCGTGAGCCCGCGGCGCTCAGGGCCTCCATCAGCACCCTGGCAGGTGGGGGGGTGCAGAGAGGCCGAGGGAAGGAGCTGGGGTGCGGGGTGAGGAGAGGCTCCCCCCCCAGGACCCGGTCCTGGACCCCCCCTGTGCTGGGAGCACCCCGGAGCGGGAGCAGCAGCGCCGGGAGGGGATCCTGCCCCTCTGCTGTGGGGTGGGGAGAGCTGAGAGCAGCTGAGGGGGGTACAGGGAACGTGGAGAGGGGCTGGGGACAAGGGAGGCAGGGATGGGATGAGGGCTTCCGGCTGGAAGAGGGAAGAGCTGGGTGGGATACAGGGAAGTTCTCCCCTGTGAGGGCGGTGGGACACGGGAAGGGGTTGAAGCCGTGGCTGCCCCATCCCTGGCAGTGCTCAAGGCCAGGTTGGACACAGGGCTTGGAGCAAGCTGCTCCAGAGGAAGGGGTCCCTGGGGCTGGACGGGCTTTAAGCCCCCCCATGCATGAGGTCCCAGGGGGTGTCTCCGTGCAGGCCGAGCTGTTCCCTGACCCCCCCCGGTCCCGTCCCGTCCCCGCAGCCCAGCTCTGCCTCTGTGCCCCGTGCTCGCTGCTGCTGCGGTGCCGGCGGCCGTGGCTGCTGCTGGCTCCGGTGCTGCCGGTGCTGGCGCGGCTCTGCGGGCTGCCCCCGCCGGCGCTGCCCCTGCTCCACGCCGCGGCCGCGCTGCTCACCCTCACCGTGCTGCTCTGCCTGCTGGGCCCCCACCTCCTGCCCCCCGTGCGCCTGGCGGCCGCCGCCGCCACCGACCTCATGGAGGTGAGCGGGGCTGCGGGCTCCCGTCCCGCCCCACACGTGTGGGGCAGCCCCGCTGAGCGCCCTTGTGTGTCCCCCCCCCCGCCCCGCAGGCGCTGGAGCTGAACCGGCTGCTGGCGCTGGGGGTGTCCCTATGGAGCCGCCTGGCCGTGCCCCTCCTCTTCCTCGCCTTCTGGCTCGTGCTCTTCTCCCTGCAGCTCTGCGCCTTCCTCGCCTCGTCCGGCACCCCCCTGAGCGCGCAGGGCTTCCTCCTCCTCCTCCTCAGCAGGTAGGAGCGGGCAGCCCGGGGTGCCGGGGGGAGGATGAGGAGGGTCCGCGCCGTGGGGTGCTCCCGGCGGGCCCGTGACCGCGGCTCGGCTCCGTTGCAGCGCGGCAGAGTGCTGCAGCACTCCCTACGCCCTGCTCGGCCTCACCTTCACCGTCTCCTACCTGGCCCTGGGGCTCCTCAGCCTCTGCAAGTTCTACCTGGTGGGGTTCAGCGCCTTCCACACCGGCAACGGCACGCACCGGTGAGCTGGGATGGGGACAGGGATGGGCACCGGGGAGCTGGGATGGGGACAGGGATGGGCACCGGGGAGCTGGGATGGGGACAGGGATGGGGACCGGGGAGCTGGGATGGGGACAGGCACCGGGGAGCTGGGATGGGGACAGGCACCGGGGAGCTGGGATGGGGACAGGCACCGGTGAGCTGGGATGGGGACAGGCACCGGGGAGCTGGGATGGGGACAGCGATGGGGACAGGGATGGGCATCGGGGAGCTGGGATGGGGACAGGCACCGGGGAGCTGGGATGGGGACAGGCACCGGGGAGCTGGGATGGGGACAGCAATGGGGACAGGGATGGGCACTGGGGAGCTGGGATGGGGACAGGGATAGGGACAGGGATGGGCAGTGGGGAGCTGGGATGGGGACAGGGATGGGGACAGGCCCCGGGGAGCTGGGATGGGGACAGCGATGGGGACAGGGATGGGCAGTGGGGAGCTGGGATGGGGACAGCGATGGGGACAGGGATGGGCATCGGGGAGCTGGGATGGGGACAGGGATGGGCATCGGGGAGCTGGGATGGGAGCAGGGACATGGATGGGCAGTGGTGAGCTGGGATGGGGACAGGGTTGGGCACTGGGGAGCTGGGATGGCGACAGGGATGGGGACCGGTGAACGGATGGGGACAGGGATGGGCACCGGTGAGCTGGGATGGGGACAGGCACCGGGGAGCTGGGATGGGGACAGGCACCGGTGAGCTGGGATGGGGACAGGGATGGGGACCGGTGAACGGATGGGGACAGGGATGGGCACCGGGCAGCTGGGATGGGGACAGGGATGGGGACAGGCACCGGGGAGCTGGGATGGGGACAGGGATGGGGACAGCGATGGGGACAGGCACCGGGGAGCTGGGATAGGAACAGGGATGGGGACAGGGATGGGGACAGGCACTGGTGAGCTGGGATGGGGACAGTGATGGGGACAGGGATGGGCATCGGGTAGCTGGGATGGGGACAGGGATGGGGACAGGCACTGTTGGGCCGGATGAGTTGGGGACCCAAGGGGACAGCGCAGGGCAGGTCCCGGTGCCGCCTCACGCCCCGCTCCGGCAGGGGGGTGACGGAGGGGGTGACGCTGCTGCTGCTGGCGCTGCAGACGGGGCTGCTGGACCTGCCGGCGCTGCAAAGGACCTTCCTGCTCAGCATCATCCTCTTCATCGTGCTCACCTCCACGCTCCAGTCCATGATCGAGATCGCGGACCCCATCCTGCTGGCGCTGGGGGCCTCCCGCAACAGGTACCGGGGCTGGGGCCCGGAGGCGCTGTCCCTGGGCTGGATGTGCCCCGCTGAGCTCCGCGCGTCCCACAGGAGCCCCTGGAAGCACTTCCGCGGTGTCAGCCTGTGCCTCTTCCTGCTGGTGTTCCCCTGCTTCCTCGCCTACAAGATCGCCCACTTCTTCCAGCTGGATTTCTGGCTGCTCGTCCTGGTCTCCAGCTGCATGCTCACCTCGCTGCAGGTGTGGGGCGCAGCCGGATCCCCGCTCACCCCGTCCCTATGGCGCTGCTGGGGAGGGGGGGGATGAGCCGCGTCCCGAGGGAGCTGCATCCCGTCTCCATTGGGTGCGGGAGCGGGACCCTCACCGGGGGCTGCGGCAGTGGGGCGATGGGGTCAGCGGGAGCGGGGGGTTCGGGCGGGTCCCCGCAGTGGGGCCGGCTGGGCTCGAGGTCCGCGGGTGCCAAGGCCGTGGCGCGGCTGCCCGCAGGTGATGGGCACGCTCTTCATCTACGCGCTCTTCCTGGCGGAGCCGGTGCGGGAGGCGGCGCCGGGGCGCGTGGACGAGGCCGTTTACTGCGTGCGGGCGCTGAGCCGGGCGCTGGAGTTCCTGCTGGCGCTGAGCGTGGTGGCCTGCGGGGCCTGGGAGTCGGTGCTGGGGCAGTGGAGCTGGCTGGGGGCCGCCGTGCTGCTCACCCACGCCTACCTCAACGTGTGGCTGCGGGCGCGCTGCGGCTGGCGCAGCCTCCGCCTGCGCCGGGGGGCGGACAGGAAGGTGCGGACCCTGCCCAGGGCCACGCGCGGGCAGCTGCGGCTGCACGATGATGTCTGCGCCATCTGCTTCCAGGTGGGTGCCCTGGGTGCTATGGGTGCTATGGGTGCTGTGGGTGCCATGGGCGCTGTGGGTGCCATGGGCGCTATGGGTGCCGTGGGTGGTGTGGGTGCTGTGGGTGTCGTGGGTGCTATGGGTGCCGTGGGTGCTATGGGTGCCGTGGGTGCTGTGGGTGCCATGGGTGCTCTGGGTGCCATGGGCGCTGTGGGCGCCATGGGCGCTGTGGGTGCTGTGGGTGCCGTGGGTGCTATGGGTACCGTGGGCGCTATGAGTGCCGTGAGCACTATGGGTGCCGTGGGTGCTATGGGTGCCGTGGGTGCTATGGGTGCTGTGGGTGCTATGGGTGCCCTGGGTGCTATGGGTGCTGTGGGCGCTATGGGTGCCATGGGCACTATGGGTGCCCTGGATGCTATGGATGCCCTGGATGCTATGGGTGCCCTGGGTGCTGTGGGCATTATGGGTGCTGTGGGCACTGTGGGTGCCATGGGTGCTGTGGGTGCCATGGAGGCTGTGGGCACTGGGGTTGCCATGGGTGCTATGGGCATTATGGGTGCCATGGGTGCTATGGGTGCCGTGGGGGGCTGTGGGCATTATGGGTGCTGTGGGTGCCATGGGTGCTGTGTGCCAGGGATGCCAGGGGTGCTGTGGGCACCATGGGTGCTGTGGGTGCTGTGGGCACTGGGGGTGCCATGGGTGCTGTGGGTACCATGGGGCCTGTGGGTGCCGTGGGTGCCATGGGTGCTGTGGGGGCTGTGGGTGCTGTGGGCGCTATGGCTGCCATGGGGGCTGTGGGTGCTGTGGGCACTGGGGGTGCCAGGGGTGCTGTGAGCGCTATGTGTGCCATGGGTGCTGTGTGCCAGGGGTGCTGTGGGCACCATGGGCTCTGGGGGGGCCATGGGCGCTGTGGGTGCTCTGGGCACTCCAAGTGTTGTGGGTGCTGTTAGCACCTGGGGTGCTGTGGGCGCTGTGGGTGTTGTGTGTGCTGTGGGTGTTGTGGTTGCTGTGGGTGCCGTGGGTGCTATGGGTGCCACAGGTGCCTTGGGCGCTGTGGGTGCAGTGGGTGCTATTGGTGCTATGGGTGCCACAGGTGCCTTGGGCGCTGTGGGTGCAGTGGGTGCTATTGGTGCTATGGGTGCCATGGGTGCTATGGGTGCCACAGGTGCTTTGGGCGCTGTGGGTGCAGTGGGTGCTATTGGTGCCATGGGTGCTATGGGTGCCACAGGTGCCTTGGGCGCTGTGGGTGCAGTGGGCGCTATTGGTGCCATGGGTGCTATGGGTGCCACAGGTGCCTTGGTCACCATGGGTGCAGTGGGCGCTATTGGTGCCATGGGTGCTATGGGTGCCACAGGTGCCTTGGGCGCTGTGGGTGCAGTGGGTGCTATTGGTGCCATGGGTGCTATGGGTGCCACAGGTGCCTTGGTCACCATGGGTGCAGTGGGTGCTGTTGGTGCTGGGGTGTTGTGGGCGCCGTGTGCCGGGGCTGAGGCCGCGCTGTGCCCGCAGGACTTGGCCGTGGCCGTGGTCACCCCCTGCAGCCACCTCTTCCACGCCGCCTGCCTGCGCCAGTGGCTCTGCCTGCAGGACTCCTGCCCCATGTGCCACCAGCAGCTCCCGTGCGGGGACCAGGCCCAGGAGGAGGAGGAGGAGGAGGAGGAGGAGGAGGAAGGCAGCGCGAGGGCCCGGCCGCAGCCCCATGGAGGGGACGGGGAGGAGGGCGCGGAGGATGCAGGAGCATCCCCGCACCATCGCCCCCCTCATCCTCACGCCTCCAGTGCCACGCAGCATCCGGCCCCCCCCGAGCTCCCTGCTCACCCCCCGTAGCACCGCAGGCTGGCACGGGGACCCCCCCATGGGGCACAGGGCCCCCCAGCGCCCGCGCCCACAAGGACTCTGTAGCAATAAAGCCGAGGGGACGCGGCTGCGCCCGAGGCCGGGGCTGCTCCGGTCACCCGCGATGGGACCTGACAGCGTGTCCGGGGGGCACGGGGCTGCTGCGGGTGTGGGGAGGGAGGGGGTGCCCCATGGGTGCCATCCGCGGTTACCCCACTTGATGGCGGGGGGGCTGGGTGACTTTGCAGGGGGGGTTCCAGGGGTGGCCTGGGCTTGGTGTGGGACTGTGGGGGCTTGGCATGGGTCTGGTGCTGGATGGTGTGGGTCTGGCAGGAGCTTGGTGTGGGTCTGGCATGGGATGCAGTGGGCTTGGCATGGGTCTGGTGTGGGTCTGGTGTGGGATGCAGTGGGCTTGGCATGGGTCTGGTGCTGGATGGTGTGGGTCTGGCGTGGCACAGGCTTGGTGAGAGTCTGGCAGGAGCTTGGCATGGGATGGCCTGGGCTTGGTGTGAGTCTGGCAGGGGATGAGGTGGGATCAGCTTGTGCTGCCTTTGCCGATGCACCTGACAGCCCCTTCTGTGTCCCATCCCTGTCCCTTCTCTGTCCCATCCCTTTCCCATCCCTGTCCCATCCCTTTCCCATCCCTTTCCCACCCCTGTCCCATCCCTTTCCCATCCGTGTCCCATCCATTTTCCATCCCTGTCCCATCCCTTTCCCATCCCTTTCCGATCCCTGTCCCATTCCTGTCCCATCCCTGTCCCATCCCTTTCCCTTCCCTGTCCCATCCCTTTCCCATCCCTTTCCCTTCCCTTTCCCATTCCTGTCCCATCCCTGTCCCATCCCTTTCCCATCCCTGTCCCATCCCTGTCCCATCCCTTTCCCATCCATTTTCCATCCCTGTCCCATCCCTTTCCCATCCCTTTCCCATCCCTGTCCCATCCCTTTCCCATCCCTGTCCCATCCCTGTCCCATCCCTTTCCCATCCCATTCCCATCCCTGTCCCATCCCTCTCCCATCCCTTTCCCATCCCTGTCCCATCCCATTCCCATCCCTGTCCCATCCCATTCCCATCCCTTTCCCATCCCTGTCCCATCCCTGTCCCATCCCTGTCCCATCCCTCTCCCATCCCTGTCCCATCCCTTTCCCATCCCTGTCCCATCCCTGTCCCATCCCATTCCCATCCCTGTCCCATCCCATTCCCATCCCTTTCCCATCCCTGTCCCATCCCTGTCCCATCCCTCTCCCATCCCATTCCCATCCCTTTCCCATCCCTGTCCCATCCCTTTCCCAACCCTTTCCCATCCCTTTCCCATCCCTCTCCCATCCCTGTCCCATCCCTTTCCCATCCCTCTCCCATCCCTGTCCCATCCCTTTCCCATCCCTGTCCCATCCCTGTCCCATCCCTCTCCCATCCCTCTCCCATCCCTGTCCCATCCCTTTCCCATCCCTTTCCCATCCCTCTCCCATCCCTGTCCCATCCCTTTCCCAACCCTTTCCCATCCCTGTCCCATCCCATTCCCATCCCTTTCCCATCCCTCTCCCATCCCTCTCCCATCCCTCTCCCATCCCTGTCCCATCCCTGTCCCATCCCATTCCCATCCCTGTCCCATCCCATTCCCATCCCTTTCCCATCCCTGTCCCATCCCTGTCCCATCCCTGTCCCATCCCATTCCCATCCCTTTCCCATCCCTTTCCCATCCCTGTCCCATCCCTCTCCCATCCCTTTCCCATCCCTTTCCCATCCCTGTCCCATCCCTTTCCCATCCCTGTCCCATCCCTTTCCCATCCCTGTCCCATCCCTTTCCCATCCCTGTCCCATCCCTCTCCCATCCCTGTCCCATCCCTGTGCCGGGTCTGGGCTCCATCTCCACCCCAGGCAGATGCGGCTGGGCCCAGCCCTGCCCAGGATCCCCATTCCCATCCCTACAGGAGGGGGGAAGCGGCTGCAGGGTTGGGGGGGCAGCGCGGGGGGTCCCTGGGGAGCTGGTAAATGGATTCCCCCCCCCCCGGCTGCACTCAGGCTGCCGGCAGCGGCTCCCATGGGTCCTGCAGCCCATTAGTGCGAGCGAGGGAGGAGCCGGCCACAGATCCCAGCTGGGGTTAATGGAGACGGGGGGAGCCCCCCAAGTACATCCCCAGCACCTCCATCCCCATCGCCCGCTGCCCCCCAGCCCGGCCCCTCTGCTCGCAGCGCACGCATGGGGGGTGCCGGGCGTCCCCGTGGGTGCCCCCAGCAGCGGGTGCAGCAGCTCCCCGCCCGTCGCTGGCCCCACACGGGGTTGCTGTGGGGCAGCCGCAGCCCCCCCGCTCCCGCTGCCTCCATTAGCGCCCATTACCGCGGCCGTGCCGGGGAGCGCGGCTCCCCACGGGGCCGGTCCCGGGGGAGGCTCCGCGCGGCCCTGCCTGGAAATGGGGGGGCAAGGACAGAGACGGGGATGGATGCATGCATGGATGCATGGAGGGATGGATGGATGCATGGATGGATGCAGGGATGGATGCAGGGATGGATGGATGGATGCATGGATGGATGGAGGGATGGATGGATGCATGGATGGATGCAGGGATGGATGGATGGATGCATGGATGGATGGATGGATGCATGGATGGATGCATGGATGGATGCATGGAGGGATGGATGGATGCATGGATGGATGCAGGGATGGATGGATGGATGCATGGATGGATGGAGGGATGGATGCATGGACAGGGGCACGGACAGATGGACACTGGGGCAGACGGAGATGTGCATGGGTGGATGCTGGGATGGAGGTGGGCATGGATGGACGGACACCAGGATGGACAGGAGCACAGACAGATGGACACTGGCATAGATGGGAGCATGGATGGATGGACAGCCGGTTTCGGCAGAAGCCATAAGGCCCCACCAGCCCTCGCAAGGGTCTTGGTGGGTGCAGTGGGGTCACTGGGGTACCCCCGGGGTCTCTGCTGGGTGCCGGGGGCCGCAATGGTGTCACTTTGGGGTACCCTGGGGTCGCTCTGCAGTGTCTGGGGGGGATGCACCGGGGTCGCTCCAGGGTCTCCGTGGGGTGCCCCTGGGGTGTCGCAGGGGATTCAATGGGGTCCCTTTGGGGTCCCCCAGCGCACACAATGGGGTTTCCGCGGGGTCTCCTCACCGTGTCCCAGGGGATTCAATGGGGTCCCTTTGGGGTCCCCCAGCGCACACAATGGGGTGTCCCTGGCCTCTCTTCACCGGGTCGCAGGGGATTCAATGGGGTCCCTTTCTGGGTCCCCCAGCGCACACAATGGGGTGTCCGCGGGGTCTCCTCACCATGTCCCAGGGGATTCGATGGGGTCCCCCAGCGCACACAATGGGGTGTCCGCGGGGTCTCCTCACCGTGTTGCAGGGGATTCAGTGGGGTCCCTTTGGGGTCCCCAGCGCACACAATGGGGTGTCCCCGGCGTCTCCTCACCGTGTTGCAGGGGATTCAGTGGGGTCCCTTTGGGGTCCCCAGCGCACACAATGGGGTGTCCGCGGGGTCTCCTCACCGTGTCCCAGGGGATTCAATGGGGTCCCTTTGGGGTCCCCCAGCGCACACAATGGGGTGTCCGCGGGGTCTCCTCACCGTGTGGCAGGGGACTCAATGGGGTGTCCCCAGCGTCTCCTCACCGTGTTGCAGGGGATTCAGTGGGGTCCCTTTGGGGTCCCCAGCGCACACAATGGGGTGTCCGCGGGGTCTCCTCACCGTGTCCCAGGGGATTCAATGGGGTCCCCAGCGCACACAATGGGGTGTCCCCGGCGTCTCCTCACCGTGTCGCAGGGGATTCAGTGGGGTCCCTTTGGGGTCCCCCAGCGCACACAATGGGGTGTCCGCGGGGTCTCCTCACCGTGTGGCAGGGGACTCAATGGGGTGTCCGCGGGGTCTCCTCACCGTGCCCCAGGGGATTCAATGGGGTCCCTTTGGGGTCCCCAGCGCACACAATGGGGTGTCCGCAGGGTCTCCTCACCGTGTCCCAGGGGATTCAATGGGGTCCCCCAGCGCACACAATGGGGTGTCCCCGGCCTCTCCTCACCGTGTCCCAGGGGATGCAGTGAGGTCACTCTGGGGCACCCGCACTGGGGTCACTTTGGGGTCCCTCCGGGGTGTCCCGGGGGGGGAGGCCCCGCAGCTCCCCCCCCACCCCGCTGCCCCCGGGGGCCGCCCGGTGCCCGGCGCGGCTCTGGCCGCGGAGCCCCCTCCGCCGGGGCGGGGAGCGACCGCTCCTCCCCGGAATGATGTCAGCCTGCCCGGCCGCGGCCCCCGCCTCCCCCGGCGGCTCCGGCCCTGCCTCCCCGGGGAGGCGGCGGCGGCATGGCCCGGGCCGGCGGGGCGGCGGCGGCGGGGCCGCGGCGGCGGGTGCTGGTGCTGATGGTGCTGGTGGCCGCGGCGGCGCGGCGGGGCCGGGGCTCGGGCCGGCGGCGGGGAGGCGGCTCCCCCGGGCCCTCCGGTGCCCCCGGGCCCCTGCCGCCCCCCGGGCCCCTCCTGCTGCTGCTGCCGCTGCCGCTGCCGCTGCCGCCGCCGCCGTCCCGCGCCGCGCCCGCCGCCGCCGCCCGCCCGGTAACGAACCGCTCCCGCCCCATCCCGGGCCGCGCCTGCCCCCGCCCGCGGGCCCCGACGGCCTCCTCCCCGCTGCATCCCTCCCTCCGCTCCCCCGAGCCTGCCCGCATCCCTCCCTCCACTCCTCCTCTGCTGCCTCCATCCCTCCCTCCCGCCCTCGCAGCCTCCCTGCATCCCTCCCTCCAGCCCTTTAAGCCTTCCTCCATCCCTCCCTCCAGTCCTCCTCTACCTCCCTCCATCCCTCCCTCTATCCCTCCTTCCACTCCCCCTCTGCTCCCTCCATCCCTCCCTCCAGCCCTCGCAGCCTCCCTCCATCCCTCCCTCCGCTCCCCTAAGCCTTCCTCCATCCCTCCCTCCACTCCTCCCCTGCCTTCCCCATCCCTCCCTCCCGCCGCCCCCCTCCCGGTCCCCGCACTTGGCTCCTGGTCTCCTTCGTCTCCAACTTCTCCGGCCCTGCCTCCGCCTCCCGCCTGCCCCCCCCCCCCCCCCGGCTCCTCCCGCTCCCTCCCGGGTCCCCCCCCCGCCGCCGCCGATGCCGCTTCCCCGGCGGCCCCCGGCACCTGCCCGGCTCTGAGCTCCGCTCCCGGGCCCGGGGCAGGAAAGTTGGGGTCGGGCGCTGAGCCCCTGCCATGTTCTCCGTGCAGGAGGCGCTGCCCCGGGGGGGGCTGCCCATGAAGGAAGAGCCCCTCACGGCCGGGCTGCCCTCGGTCCGCTGGCTGCAGGGCACCGGCATCCTGGACGCCAGCACGGCGGCACAGAGGTAAGCGGCTCTGCGGGCACCCCGGGCACTGCGGGCATCCCAGGCTCCATGGGCATCCCGGGCTTTGAGAGCATCCCAGGCACTGCGGGCATCCCAAGCTCCATGGGCATCCCGGGCTTTGAGAGCATCCTGGGCTCCACGGGCATCCCGGGCTTTGAGAGCATCCCAGGCACTGCGGGCATTCCAGGCTCCATGGGCATCCCAGGCTTTGAGAGCATCCTGGGCTCCACGGGCATCTCGGGCTTTGAGAGCATTCTGGGTGCTGCAGGCATCCTGAGCTCCACGGGCATCCCGGGCTTTGAGAGCATCCCAGGCACTGCGGGCATCCCAGGCTCCATGGACATCCCAGGCTTTGCAAGCATCCCGGGTGCTTCAGGCATCCCAGGTTCCACGGGCATCCCGGGCTTTGAGAGCATCCCAGGCGCTGCAGGCATCCTGGGCTCCACGGGCATCCTGGGCTCCGCAGGCGCATCCCTGGGCTCTGTGGGTACCCTAGGTGCAGTGGGCATCCTGAGTGCTGGGGTTCTGCTGGGCTCCCTGAGCATCCCAGGCTCTGTGAGCATCCCTGGGACTGAGGGCACCAAGGGCTCTATGGGCATCCCAGGCTCTGTGGGCATCCCAGGTTCCATGGGCATCCTGGGTGCGGTGGGCTCTTCAGGTGCTGTGGGTACGTTGGGCTCTGTGGGCATCCCCAGCACTGTGGACATCCCGGACTCCACGGGCGTTCCGAGCTCTGCGAGTATCCCAGATGCAGTGGGCATCTTGGGTGCTGCGGGTATGCTGGGCTCCGTGGGCATCGCAGGCTCTGCAAGCATACCGGGGGCTGCGGGCATCCCAGGCTGCACGGGCATCCCAGGCTCCACAGGCATTCTGGCTGCAGTGGGCATCGCAGGTGCTGGGGTTGTTCTGTGCCCCACGGTGGTCTTGGGCTCTGTGAGTATCCCGGGGCACCGCAGGTACCCTGAGCTCCACGGGCATCCCAGTCACCATGAGCATCCCGGGCTCCACGGGCATCCCGGGCTCCACGGGCATCCCAAGCACTGCAGGTATCCCGAGTGCTGTCAGCATCCCAGGCACCGGGCACTGCAGGCATCCCAGGCACTGTGAGCATCCCGGGTACCAGGGGCTCCATGGCACTTTGAGCATCCCGGGTACCACCGGCTCCGCAGGCATCGTGGGTGCTGGGGGCAGCTGGGAATGATGGGTACCCCAGGCACCCCACAGCACCCGGATCCCTGGACCCCTTCGACATCCCAGATGCCTCATCCCCATGGGGTGCTCGGGGCACCCCCCACGCCCTGACTCCCTGGGCCTCAGGGATGCCTGCGTGCCCTGGTTACTGCAGGACTCCGCAGACATCAGCACCCATGGGTGCTGGGGCATCCTGAGCCACCCGGGGCCTGGTGTCCTGTGTTGGGAGAGCCAGTGGGCGCTGGCTGAGGGACAGGAGCTGCGAGAGGTTTGTGCACCCCATCCCTGTCCTCTGGGGGTGCTCAGGGCTCCGTGCACCCCATCCCTGTCCTCTCGGGGTGCTCAGGGCTCCGTGCACCCCATCCCTGTCCTCTCAGGATGCTCAGGGCTCCGTGCACCCCATCCCTGTCCTCTCGGGGTGCTCAGGGCTCCGTGCACCCCATCCCTGTCCTCTTGGGGTGCTCAGGGCTCCGTGCACTCCATCCCTGTCCTCTCGGGGTGCTCAGGGCTCCGTGCACCCCATCCCTGTCCTCTCAGGATGCTCAGGGCTCCGTGCACCCCATCCCTGTCCTCTCGGGGTGCTCAGGGCTCCGTGCACCCCATCCCTGTCCTCTCGGGGTGCTCAGGGCTCCGTGCCCCCCATCCTTGCCCTCTCAGGATGCTCAGGGCTCCGTGCACCCCATCCCTGTCCTCTCGGGGTGCTCAGGGCTCCGTGCACCCCATCCCCGTCCTCTCGGGGTGCTCAGGGCTCCGTGCACCCCATCCCTGTCCTCTCAGGATGCTCAGGGCTCCGTGCACCCCATCCCTGTCCTCTCGGGGTGCTCAGAGCTCCGTGCACCCCATCCTTGCCCTCTCGGGGTGCTCCATGCACCCCATTCCCTTGTTTCCTCTCCACCCTGTGCCCAAAGGGGCCTGGGTGCAGCTGGGGGACACCTCACCCCTGTCCCCACCACCCCATCTCCCGCTGTCCCCCCTCTGTGGGGTTCAGGGGGCTGTTAAGGTGGGGGTTGAAGCCGTGGGGGATCCCTGGGTTCCCCCCAATAGCACTGGGATGCTCAAAACCTGCTGCACCCCGCCATCAATCCTTGGTGGGGGGGCACCCACATCCCAACCTGGAGCCCCCCACAGCCGCTGGACCGATGGTCCCACAGCCCCAGGGACTTCTCTGTGCCCCAAGTATGAGAACAGGAGTGAACTCTGCCCCCCAGAACCTGCGATGTGGGGGGACAAAGGGGGCACCCAGGGCTGGGACCGCTGCAGCCGCTCCGCTGGTGCCCTATGCCCAGTGTGCGAGCATGGGGCTCACAGACCCCCTGTCCCCACAAGCCTCCGGTGCCCCCCAATCCCCTCCTGTCCCCCCCATCCCACCATGGTACCCATGAGCTCGGTGTGTGCCGCATGTGCCAGCCATGACACACACGTGGACACGCGTGTGGGGTGTTCATCGCCCCCAGACCCAGCCTCCCTTCACCTGCACCCCCTTGGACCCCCATTGGGGTGGGGGGGGTCATACACCCCCCACCCCACCCCCCAGCATCACTCACAGACACCCCCATTCCCATATGGTCCCATGGGTGTCCTGGTGCACCCATAGGGTGACCCTACGGGGGGGGTCCCTCTTCCCCGCCCTGTTTTGGGGTGCAGTGGCTGACGGCCGGGCCAAGGGAAGCTGCTGCTTTCCTGGCAGAGCCGGGTGCTGGGAAGTGCTCTGATTGCTGTTAATAATTAATGGCAACGGGCTCAGCACGGAGCACCGGGAGCGGGGAGGCTGCCATCAGGCATCGCCTCCCCCCGCAGCACGGCAGGGATCCAGGGATGGGAACGGGAATGGGGGTCTCCATCCCTTGCAGCCCTATGGCGCAAGGGTCCCCTTCGGGGGGGGGGACACCAGGGACAGCCGTGGGGTCTGGCCCCGTGTTTGTTGTCGGGGATGCTGTGGCTCCCCAGTGATGGGATTAATGAGCTTCTGTCCTCATCGCACACGGGTGTCCCCGAGGGGGCCCAGCTTCACATTGGCCTTGCTTGGGGCCCACAGTGGTGCTGGGGGGGTAATTGAAGCCCAAGGGGCGTCATTACAGGGGGTGAAGGTGCCTGAGGTCCCCTGTGCACCCAGTGATGCCCCATGGGAGCGGTGCTGGGAGGAGCGATAAGGGGGGGTCTCAGCCATGCAGGAGCAAAGGACCCCCCTACCTGGCTCCATCCCGAAGCACCCATTAGGTGAGGGTCACATCCCTCCATGGCCAGGGCTGGGATATGGGGGTGCTGAGGGGTCCTGCCCCACATCGGGTACCCATGGGAACCATCCCCAGCAGCTTGACACCCCCCCCCCAACCTCCCCCCTGTCCCGATGTGCCCATGCGCATAGGGCTGGACCTATGGCATGAGGCGCTGACCCCACCGGCTGCCCAAGGGAAGGGAACCCCCATCGCCATCCCCGTTCCCGTTTTCATCAGGAAAAGGGGAACTTCCCACAGCATCAGGTGCCCCCCGCCCTGCCTGTGCCCGGGACAGGACCGGGGACAAGAGGGGATGGCACTGGGGACGGGAGGGGATGGGGACAGGAGGGGATGGCACTGGGGACGGGAGGGGATGGCATTGGGAACAGGAGGGGATGGGGACAGGAGGGGATGGGGACAGGAGGGGATGGGGACGGGAGGGGATGGGGACAGGAGGGGATGGCATTGGGGACAGGAGGGGATGGGGACAGGAGGGGATGGGGACAGGAGGGGATGGGGACGGGAGGGGATGGGGACAGGAGGGGATGGCATTGGGAACAGGAGGGGATGGCACTGGGGACCGCTCTGGGGACAGGAGGGGATGGGAACAGGAGGGGATGGCATTGGGAACAGGAGGGGATGGGGACAGGAGGGGATGGCATTGGGGACAGGAGGGGATGGGGACAGGAGGGGATGGCACTGGGGACGGCTCTGGTGACAGGAGGGGATGGCATTGGGCACAGGAGGGGATGGGGACAGGAGGGGATGGCATTGGGAACAGGAGGGGATGGCACTGGGGACCGCTCTGGGGACAGGAGGGGATGGGAACAGGAGGGGATGGCATTGGGGACAGGAGGGGATGGGGACAGGAGGGGATGGCATTGGGGACAGGAGGGGATGGCATCGGGGACGGCTCTGGGGACAGGAGGGGATGGGAACAGGAGGGGATGGCATTGGGGACAGGAGGGGATGGCATTGGGGACAGGAGGGGATGGGGACAGGAGGGGATGGCATTGGGGACAGGAGGGGATGGCATTGGGGACAGGAGGGGATGGGGACAGGAGGGGATGGCACTGGGGACAGGAGGGGATGATGACAGGAGGGGATGGGGACAGGAGGGATGGCATTAGGGATTGGACGGGATAGCATTGGGGACAGGAGGGGATGGCACTGGGGACAGGAGGAAATGGCACTGGAGACAGGAGGGGATGGCACTGGAGACAGGAGGTGATGGCATTGGGGACAGGAGGAAATGGCACTGGAGACAGGAGGGGATGGCACTGGAGACAGGAGGTGATGGCATTGGGGACAGGAGGAAATGGCACTGGAGACAGGAGGGGATGGCACTGGAGACAGGAGGTGATGGCATTGGGGACAGGAGGAAATGGCACTGGGCACAGGAGGGGATGGCATTGGAGACAGGAGGGGATGGGGACAGGAGGGGATGGCACTGGGCACAGGAGGAGATGGCATTGGGGTCAGGAGGGGATGGGCACAGGAGGGGATGGCACTGGGCACAGGACGGTACAGCCCTGGGCACCGTTTCCCCCCCGGGGCTGGCTTCAATCGGCTCCGGGCTAACGTGGCCGTGGGGCGCTGGGGCCCTGGGTGCTCCCCGTGTCGCCAGCCCCGGGGCTCAGGCGCTGCCCCCAGCTCCCCGCTGGCGCTGGGGAAGGGAAGGGCGCTGGGGGTGCCCGGGGCTGGGTCCCCCCGCTCACCGCCGTCGCCCTCCGCAGCGGCGTGGGCCTGGCCCGGGCGCACTTCGAGAAGCAGCCGCCGTCGAACCTGCGGAAATCGAACTTCTTCCACTTCGTGCTGGCCATGTACGACCGGCAGGGGCAGCCCGTGGAGATCGAGCGCACCTCCTTCATCGACTTCGTGGAGAAGGAGCGGGTGAGCCCCGCTGCCCACCGGGCACCCCCAGGGCGGCTGCGGGGTTGGAGGGGGGCACCGGGAGGGGACCGGGATGTGCGTGTGCCCCCCCCCCCCCATCCAACCGTGATCCCCCCAGGAGCAGAACGGGGAGAAAACCAACAACGGGATCCACTACCGGCTGCAGCTGCTCTACAGCAACGGTGGGTGATGGGGGCGTGGGACGGGGGCACGGGGGCATGGGGATATGGGGATATGGGGACACCGTGATATGGGGACATGGGGACATGGGGACATGGGGATATGGGGACATGGGGATACAGGGATATGGGGGCATGGGGACACGGGGATGCAGGGATATATGGACATGGAGATATAGGGATATGGGGATATGGGGACATGGGGATATGGGGACATGGGGCATGGGGACATGGGGATATGGGGACATGAGGATATGGGGACACGGGGATATGGGGACATGGGGCATGGGGGCATGGGGATATGGGGATATGGGGATAGGGGGACATGGGGATATGGGGATATGGGGACATGGGGATATGGGAACATGGGGACATTGGGACATGGGGATATGGGAACATGGAGACATTGGGACATGGGGATATGGGAACATGGGGACATGGGGATATGGGGACATGAGGATATGGGAACATGGGGATATGGGGATATGGGATATGGGGACATGGGGATATGGGGACATGGGGATACGGGGATATGGGGATATGGGGACATGGGGATATGGGGACATGGGGCATGGGGACATGGGGATATGGGGATATGGGGATATGGGGACATGGAGGGGTACAGGCTGGGCTGTGACCCCGCTGTCACCGCAGGGCTCCGCACAGAGCAGGATCTCTACGTGCGCCTCATCGACTCCATGTCCAAGCAGGTAACGGCACGGGGCTGGTGCCTGGCACACGCATGTGCACATGGGGCGTGCCAGAGGGGTCATCGGTACACGTGTGTGCCAGGCAGGCACATCTGTACACGTGTGTGCCAGGCAGGCACCACTGCACACGTGTGTGCCAGGCAGGCACATCTGCACACGTGTGTGCCAGGCCGGCACATCTGTACACGTGTGTGCCAGGCCGGCACATCTGTACATGTGTGTGCCAGGCAGGCACATCTGTACATGCATGGGCAGCACAGGCACATCTGCACACGTGTGTGCCAGGCCGGCACATCTGTACATGCATGGGCAGCACAGGCACATCTGTACATGTGTGTGCCAGGCAGGCACATCTGTACATGCATGGGCAGTGCAGGCACATCTGTACACGTGTGTGCCAGGCAGGCACATCTGTACGTGCATGGGCAGCGCAGGCACATCTGTACATGCATGGGCAGCGCAGGCACATCTGTACACGTGTGTGCCAGGCCGGCACATCTGTACATGCATGGGCAGCGCAGGCACACACTTATGCCCTAGTGTGGAGGCCGGCACACACAAGTTCACGTCCCGTACATGCGTGTGCGGAGCTGGGCACACCCGGCTCCACGTGTGCAGGGGCGCACACACGTGTGCAGGGGTGCAGGGCTGCCCCCTGTGGCCTTCGGGCCCCGCAGCCCCTCTGGAGTGAGCCGGGGGGGGCCCTGGGTCGGGGACGCGGCGGCAGGGGACACGTGCGGGGGACAGGGACAGGGACAAGGGGCCGGAGACGGTGGCACCCCCCTGGCGCCCTTTGCCCTCCCCAGGCCATCATCTACGAGGGGCAGGACAAGAACCCCGAGATGTGCCGGGTCCTCCTCACGCACGAGATCATGTGCAGGTACCGGGGTTACCCTGGGGGGTCCCAGGCAGGGGCGCCGTGGGGCCTGGCAGCGCCGGGGTGCAGTGCAGCTGCAGCGCTGTCCCCCGTGCCCCATTAGCCCCGCTCTTGTTTACCAGCCCTGCGGCAATCAGCGCTCAGGGCCGGCGCTAATTGAGCTCTGGAGCCCTGTTAAGGGGGGGGGGGGCACCCCGCTTTAGGCTCCCCCCCCCCGGGGCTCCCCGAGCACCTCCCAGGGCTGGGATGCACCCCGAGCCCATGGCGGGGGGATATGAGGGTACCCCCGGGGTGCCCCCTCTGTCCTGCACCCCCCCTCCCCTCTGCCCCCCACCCCGTCCCGCGCTGCCCTGGGTGATGCTGGGGGCTCCGAGGGTGGGAAACGGGGCCCTGGAGGTGTCCCCATGGGGCTCGGGGGTGTGGGGCTGGCCCCGGGCCCCACCACGTCCCCTCACCCTGTCCGCCCTCCCCAGCCGCTGCTGTGACAAGAAGAGCTGCGGGAACCGCAACGAGA
>NW_026915820.1:37500-45000 GCF_034315485.1 Pezoporus occidentalis | reverse complement strand
ACCAGGTCCCAAGGGAAGCGCTGGGCTTGGGACCCACTTCCCACGGCGCAGGGCTGGAGCCCCCGAGGGCAGGAGCCCCCAGGGGATGCAGGATGGGGACCCCAATAGACCCCAGTGGGACACGGGATGGGGACCTCAAGGTCTGCAGGGGTGCAGCCTGAGGGATGGGGATGGAGGGTTTGGGGGACCCCGGGGATGGGGGCAGGATGGGATGCTGGGACAGGACAGGATGGGATGGGATACTGGGACAGGATGGGATGGGATGGGATGCTGGGACAGGATGGGATGGGATGGGATGGGATGGGATGGGATGGGATGGGATGGGATGCTGGGACAGGATGGGATGGGATGGGATGGGATGGGATAGGATGGGATGCTGGGACAGGATGGGATGGGATGCTGGGGCAGGATGGGATGGGTTGGGATGGGATGGGATGCTGGGACAGGACAGGATGGGATGGGATGGGATGCTGGGACAGGACAGGATGGGATGGGATGGGATGCTGGGACAGGACAGAACGGGATGTGATGGGATGCTGGGACAGGACAGGATGGGATGGGATGCTGGGACAGGATGGGATAGGATGAGATGTGATGGGGTGCTGGGACAGGACAGAACGGGATGTGATGTGATTCTGGGACAGGACAGGATGGGATGCTGGGACAGGACAGGATGGGATGGGATGGGATGGGATGCTGGGACAGGACAGGATGGGATGGGATGCTGGGACAGGATGGGATGGGATGGGATGGGATGGGATGCTGGGACAGGACAGGATGGGATGGGATGCTGGGACAGGATGGGATGGGATGGGATGGGATGGGATGGGATGCTGGGACAGGACAGGATGGGATGGGATGCTGGGACAGGATGGGATGGGATGGGATGGGATGGGATGCTGGGACAGGATGAGATGGGATGCTGGGACAGGACAGGATGGGATGGGATGCTGGGACAGGATGTGATGGGATGCTGGGACAGGACAGGATGGGATGGGATGCTGGGACAGGATGGGATGGGATGGGATGGGATGGGATGCTGGGACAGGCTGGGATGTGATGGGATGCTGGGACAGGACAGGATGTGATGGGATGCTGGGACAGGATGGGATGGGATGCTGGGACAGGACAGGATGGGATGTGATGTGATGGGGTGCTGGGACAGGACAGAACGGGATGTGATGGGATTCTGGGACAGGACAGGATGGGATGCTGGGACAGGACAGGACCGGATGGGATGCTGGGACAGAATGGGATGTGTCAGGATGGACAGTGGGATGCAGACAGGCTGGCACACTGGGATGTGGCATGGGGACAGGATGGGATTGCCAGGCCAGGCCAGGACGGGATGCTGGGATGTGGCAGGATGGCACCGTGGGATAAAGACAGGATGAGGTGCTGAGATGTGGGTAGGATTTGACACTGGGTGTTTATGGACGCAACAGGATGAGGTGCTGGGATAGGGACTCATGCTGGGATGCAGCATGCAATAGTGGGATGGGGTAGGACTGCACAGTGGGATGGGCACAAGTTGGCACACTGGGATGCAGCAGGATGTCAAACTGGGATGGGGACAGGACTTCATGCTGGGATGTGGACAGGATGTGATGCTGGAATGGGGCAGGATGGGTCGCTGTGGTGGGGACAGGATGGCACAGTGGGATGGGGACAGTGGGATTGGGATAGGGTGGGAAGCTGGGATGTGGCAGGATGGGATGCTGAGATGGGGAAAGGATGGGATGTTGAGATAGGGACAGGATGGGACAGCGGTGTACAGCAGAATGGAATGGGCAGAATGGCACAGTGGGATAAGGGTAGGTTGCCACAAAGGAATAGGGACAGGATGGGAATCTGGGATGGGATGCTAGGATGGGCAGAACGGTGCACTGAGATGGGAAAGGATGGGATGCTGGAATGTGGAAGGATGGGATGCTGGGATGGTGCAGGATGGGACACTGGGATAGAGCAGGGTAGGATGCTGGGATGGCGCAGGACAGGACACCAGGATACAGAGGGCAGGATGCTGGTATGGTGCAGGATGGGACACTGGGATAGAGCAGGACGGGACGCTGGGATGCAGCAGGACGGGACACTGGGATGCAGCAGGACGGGACGCTGGGATGCAGCAGGACGGGACACTGGGATGCAGCAGGACGGGACGCTGGGATGCAGCAGGACGGGACGCTGGGATGCAGAGGTCAGGATGTTGGGATGCAGCAGGACGGGACGCTGGGATGCAGCAGGACGGGACGCTGGGATGCAGAGGGCAGGATGTTGGGATGGGATGCAGCAGGTCGGGACGCTGCGATGGGGCCGGTGGCGCCGCGGGCTCTCTGGGATCCGCGCAGTTTTCCAGCCCCAACCGCCCCGTTCCTCCCCCCCAGGTTTTTCCTCAAGTTTTTCCTCAAGTGCAACCAGAACTGCCTGAAGAACGCGGGGAACCCCCGGGACATGCGGCGCTTCCAGGTGAGGAGCCCCCGCCGCTGCTCGCGCCAGGCCTGCAGCACGGGGGGCTCACGGCGCGCACCCAATCCCCCTGAGCCCTTGGCCAGCCCTGGTTCCCTCCCACCCCTTTGAAAACCCCGGTCCCTCCTGAGCCCCTTTGCCAGCCCCGATTCCTCTCGAACCCCAATTCCCTCACTCCCTTCCCAAACCCCGATTCCCTTCAAACCCCCCTTTGTAAACCCCAACTTCTCTCGTCCCCTTTGCAATCCCCAATCCCCTTCAAACCCCTCTTTGCAAACCCCAATTTATCTCTTTACAAACCCTGATCCTGCTTGATCACTTTACAGACCCAAATCCCCCATAAGACCCTTTGCAAACCCCGATTCCCCTCATTCCCTTTGCAGACTCCTCTTTTCAAACCCCAATTCCCCTGGGGCCTCTTTGCAAACCCCAATTCCCCTCATTCCCTTTGCAAACCCCAATTCCTCTTGAACCTCTTTACAAACCCCTTTGCAAACCCCAATTCCCCTCATTCCTTTGCAACCCCCAATTTCTCCCTTTGTTAGCCCCAGTCCACCTGGAATGCCTTTGCAAACCCTGATTCCCCTCAATCCCTTTGCAAACCCATTTCTCCCATTACAAACCCCATCCCCCTGGGACCCCCTTTGAAGACCCCATTTCCCCTCCATCCCCTTTACAAGCTCCCCTTGCAGACCCCGTTCCCCTGGGACCCCTTTACAGACCCCATTTCCCCTCCATCCCCTTTGCAGTCTCCCCTTGCAGACCGTGTTCCCCTGGGACCCCCTTTACAGACCCCATTTCCCCTCCGTCCCCTTTGCAGCCCCCCCTTCCAGACCCCGTTCCCCCGGGACCCCCTTTACAGACCCCATTTCCCCTCCATCCCCTTTGCAGCCTCCCCTTGCAGACCCCGTTCCCCCGGGACCCCCTTTACAGACCCCATTTCCCCTCCGTCCCCTTTACAAGCTCCCCTTGCAGACCCCGTTCCCCTGGGACCCCTTTACAGACCCCATTTCCCCTCCATCCCCTTTACAAGCTCCCCTTGCAGACCCCGTTCCCCTGGGACCCCTTTACAGACCCCATTTCCCCTCCATCCCCTTTGCAGCCTCCCCTTGCAGACCCCGTTCCCCCGGGACCCCCTTTACAGACCCCATTTCCCCTCCATCCCCTTTGCAGCCTCCCCTTGCAGACCCAGGACCCCCTTTACAGACCCCATTTCCCCTCCATCCCCTTTACAAGCTCCCCTTGCAGACCCCGTTCCCCTGGGACCCCCTTTACAGACCCCATTTCCCCTCCATCCCCTTTGCAGCCTCCCCTTGCAAACCCCGTTCCCCCGGGACCCCCTTTACAGGCCCCATTTCCCCTCCATCCCCTTTACAAGCTCCCCTTGCAGACCCCGTTCCCCTGGGACCCCTTTACAGACCCCATTTCCCCTCCATCCCCTTTGCAGCCCCCCCTTGCAGACCCCGTTCCCCCGGGTCCCCCCCGTAACCCCCGATCCCTCCCTCCCCCTCTCCCCCCCCCGTTTCCCCGCCGTGCCCCCCGCACCCCATTTCGCGGCCGTGCCCCGGCTCCGGTACCGCCGGGCTCCGCAGCTGGCGGGGGGGGGGGGGGGTCCGGCGCTCATCAGCCCCTCTCGTCGCTATGGTAATTGTGACATTTCCGTGATTAACGACCCAGGCAATTTGCATCGCGGCGGCGGCGCCGGGAGCGGAGCCAAGGCCGGGGGGGGACGGGGGGGAACGGGGAGAGGGGGGGGAACGGGGGGGGCTGGGGTGCCCCGGCCCATGGATGCTGCGGGGGGGGGGGCACTTGTACATGGATGTACCCGTGTGTGCAGCAGGGCTCCTGCACCGACACCGTGGCACACGCACATGGATGCACACACACATGGATGCACACACATGTGCACACAGCCCTTGGCACACGCACATGGATGCACACACACATGGATGCACACACACATACATGTGCACACAGCCCTTGGCACATGCACATGGATGCACACACACATACATGTGCACACAGCCCTTGGCACACGCACATGGATGCACACACACATGGATGCACACACACACACATGTGCACACAGCCCTTGGCACATGCACATGGATGCACACACACATACATGTGCACACAGCCCTTGGCACATGCACGTGGATGCACACACACATGGATGCACACACACGTGTGCACACAGCCCTTGGCACATGCACATGGATACACACACACATGGATGCACACACACATACACGTGCACACAGCCCTTGGCACATGTACATGGATGCACACACACACATGTGCACACAGCCCTTGGCACATGCACGTGGATGCACACACACATGGATGCACACACACATACATGTGCACACAGCCCTTGGCACATGCACGTGGATGCACACACACATGGATGCACACACACATACATGTGCACACAGCCCTTGGCACATGCACGTGGATGCACACACACATGGATGCACACACACGTGTGCACACAGCCCTTGGCACACGCACATGGATGCACACACACATGGATGCACACACATACACGTGCACACAGCCCTTGGCACATGTACATGGATGCACACACACATACACGTGCACACAGCCCTTGGCACATGTACATGGATGCACACACACATACATGTGCACACACAGCCCTTGGCACATGCACATGGATGCACACACACATACATGTGCACACACAGCCCTTGGCACATGCACATGGATGCACACACACACATGTGTGCACACACAGCCCTTGGCACATGCACATGGATGCACACACACATACATGTGCACACACAGCCCTTGGCACATGCACATGGATGCACACACACACATGTGTGCACACACAGCCCTTGGCACATGTACATGGATGCACACACACATACATGTGCACACACAGCCCTTGGCACATGAACATGGATGCACACACACACACGTGTGCACACAGCCCTTGGCACATGTACATGGATGCACACACACATGTGCACACACAGCCCTTGGCACATGCACATGGATGCACACACACATACATGTGCACACAGCCCTTGGCACATGCACATGGATGCACACACACATACATGTGCACACACAGCCCTTGGCACATGTACATGGATGCACACACACATACATGTGCACACAGCCCTTGGCACATGCACATGGATGCACACACACATGGATGCACACACAGCCCTTGGCACATGTACATGGATGCACACACACATGGATGCACACACACATACATGTGCACACAGCCCTTGGCACATGCACATGGATGCACACACACACATGTGTGCACACACAGCCCTTGGCACATGCACATGGATGCACACACACATGGATGCACACACACATACATGTGCACACACAGCCCTTGGCACATGTACATGGATGCACACACACATACATGTGCACACACAGCCCTTGGCACATGTACATGGATGCACACACACATACATGTGCACACAGCCCTTGGCACATGCACATGGATGCACACACACATGGATGCACACACAGCCCTTGGCACATGTACATGGATGCACACACACATGGATGCACACACACATACATGTGCACACAGCCCTTGGCACATGCACATGGATGCACACACACACATGTGTGCACACACAGCCCTTGGCACATGCACATGGATGCACACACACATGGATGCACACACACATACATGTGCACACACAGCCCTTGGCACATGTACATGGATGCACACACACATACATGTGCACACACAGCCCTTGGCACATGTACATGGATGCACACACACATACATGTGCACACACAGCCCTTGGCACATGAACATGGATACACACACATACATGGGCACACACAGCCCTTGGCACATGTACATGGATGCACACACACATACATGTGCACACAGCCCTTGGCACATGTACATGGATGCACACACACATACATGTGCACACACAGCCCTTGGCACATGTACATGGATGCACACACACATACATGTGCACACACAGCCCTTGGCACATGAACATGGATGCACACACACACATGTGTGCACACAGCCCTTGGCACATGAACATGGATGCACACACACACATGTGCACACACAGCCCTTGGCACATGAACATGGATGCACACACACATGTGCACACAGCCCTTGGCACATGCACATGGATGCACACACACATGTGCACACAGCCCTTGGCACATGCACATGGATGCACACACACATACATGTGCACACACACACACACATGCACACCCAGCTCTCAGCACACACACACACATACATGTGCACACACACACACACGTGCACACCCAGCTCTCAGCACACACACACACATACATGTGCACACACACACACACATGCACACCCAGCTCTCAGCACACACACACACATACATGTGCACACACACACACACGTGCACACCCAGCCCTCGGCACACACACACATACATGTGCACACACACACACACATGTGCACACCCAGCCCTTGGCACACACACACACACATACATGTGCACACACACACACGTGGGGGGCTCCGGCGGCCCCCAGTGCTGGCCCTGGTGCATGGGGAGGGCAGGGTGAGCCCCCGGGGCAGCGGGAGCGCGGGGGCCCTGTGGGCCGCGCTGAGCCGGGCGCGCCGGGCCGCAGGTGGTGGTGTCGACGACGGTGAACGTGGACGGGCACGTGCTGGCCGTGTCCGAGAACATGTTCGTGCACAACAACTCCAAGCACGGCCGGCGCGCGCGGCGCCTCGACCCCTCCGAAGGTGAGCGCGCCCCTGGCCCCATGCCCGCACCCATCTCTGTCGCTCGGCCCCTCTGCCCGTCCACGGCTCCATCCTGCATCCGCCACCTCTGTGCCCCTCCATTGCAGCCTCATGGACTGGGGTGGGTTGGAGGGACCTTGAAGCTCCTCCAGCCCCTGCCCCTGCCACGGGCAGGGACCCCTTCCACTGGAGCAGCTTGCTCCAAGCCCCTGTGTCCAACCTGGCCTTGAGCACTGCCAGGGATGGAGCAGCTGCAGCTTCTCTGGGCACCCATCCAA
>NW_026915820.1:0-35000 GCF_034315485.1 Pezoporus occidentalis | reverse complement strand
TGTGTGGTGTGAGTGGGGCCATGCACACGTGTGTGGTGTCAGTGGGGCCATGAACATGTGAATGGCATGAACAGGGCATGATGCACACGTGTGTGGTGTGAGTGGGGCCATGCCCACGTGTGTGGTGTGAGTGGGGCCATGCCCACGTGTGGGGTGTCAGTGGGGCCATGCACATGTGTGGGGTGTCAGTGGGGCCATGCACACATGTGTGGTGTGAGCAGAGCCATGCACACATGAATGGCATGAACAGGGCATGATGCACACGTGTGTGGTGTGAGTGGGGCCATGCACACGTGTGGGGTGTCAGTGGGGCCATGCACACGTGTGTGGTGTCAGTGGGGCCATGAACATGTGTGGTGTGAGTGGGGCCATGCACACGTGTGTGGTTTCAGTGGGGCCATGAACATGTGAATGGCATGAACAGGGCATGATGCACACGTGTGTGGTGTGAGTGGGGCCATGCCCACGTGTGGGGTGTCAGTGGGGCCATGCACATGTGTGGGGTGTCAGTGGGGCCATGCACACATGTGTGGTGTGAGCAGAGCCATGCACATGTGAATGGCATGAACAGGGCATGATGCACACGTGTGTGGTGTGAGTGGGGCCATGCACACGTGTGGGGTGTCAGTGGGGCCATGCACATGTGTGGGGTGTCAGTGGGGCCATGCACACATGTGTGGTGTGAGCAGAGCCATGCACATGTGAATGGCATGAACAGGGCATGATGCACACGTGTGTGGTGTGAGTGGGGCCATGCACACGTGTGGGGTGTCAGTGGGGCCATGCACATGTGTGGGGTGTCAGTGGGGCCATGCACACATGTGTGGTGTGAGCAGAGCCATGCACATGTGAATGGCATGAACAGGGCATGATGCACACATGTGGGGTGAGTGGGGCCATGCACACGTGTGTGGTGTGAGCAGAGCCATGCACATGTGAATGGCATGAACAGGGCATGATGCACACGTGTGTGGTGTGAGTGGGGCCATGCACACGTGTGTGGTGTGAGTGGGGCCATGCACACGTGTGGGGTGTCAGCGGGGCCATGCACACGTGAATGGCATGAACAGGGCATGATGCACACGTGTGGTGTGTGCAGGGCAGCATGCATGGGGCAGCAGAGGACTGGACACTCCCCACGGGCCGTGTGTCACAACCCGTGTTCCATGTGCTGTCCCATGTGCCGTGTCCTGTGTCACCAGCTCCATGCCGTGCCGTGCGTCACCCCCCTCCTTCACCCTCCCATCCCCTTGGGACCCCCGTCAATGGGGCTGAGCGCTGCCAGCCAGGGTGTGGGTGAGGAAGGGGCTGGATCCGGGTATCCGTGTGGGACGGGGGGTTCCCTATGGCTCACCCCTGTGCCCCACAGTCCGTGCCTCAGTGTCCCCATGGAGCCGGGGCTGTGGGGCCAGGCCCTGACCCCGTTTCCCCCCATAGCACTGAATGAGCCCACCATCGACTACGGGTTCCAGCGGCTGCAGAAGGTCATTCCCCGGCACCCTGGGGACCCCGAGCGCCTGCCTAAGGTAGGGACGCCCCATCCCATGCCCAGTGCCGCCCATGGGTGTCAGCATGGCCCAGGAGCAAGGGGCAGACGGTGGGACCTGGATCCCCCTAAATCCCATCGCATTCCCTGTCCAGGAGGTGCTGCTGAAGCGGGCCGCTGACCTGGTGGAGGCTCTCTATGGAATGCCGCACAGTAACCAGGTACCGGGCCCCCCCATCCCTGCTCACCCCACCCTCCTGCAGTGCTGCAGCAGGGATGCAGGAGCCCCACATCTGCTTCCCATCAGGATGCCTCAGGCGCTGAGTCAGCGCTGGGGGCCCCCCGAGCCCTCCAGCTGCAGGGGAAGGGGTCAGCAGCTTCCAGAGCTGCCTTTGTTCTAATGGCCTTCCCAGCCAGGGCCGTGAGCCGGGGGGCCTCAGCCCCCGTGTGCCCCCTCACACCCCATCCTATGCCCTGGGGATGCCTGGATGCCCTGGAGGTGATATGAGATGGGGGGATCTGGGTCCCCACGTGCCCATCACACCCCAGGAACACTCAGGTACCCCATGAGGTGACAGAAACTGGGGGGTCTTGGTCCCCATGTGCTTCCTCAGACCCCGTCCTGTCCCCCAGGATGTTTGGATGCCCTGGGAGGTGCCTTGTGCTGTGGGGTCTCAGTCTCCATGTGCCCCATAACGCCCCAGGATGCTCGGGTTCCCTGGGAGGCAACATAAACTGTGGGGGTCTTGGTCCTCCCTTGCCCCACCAGAACCCATCCTGTGCCAGGGGATGCTCTGGTGCCCTGCAATGTGACACTAACCGGGGGGGCTCGATCCTCCCCTGCCCCACCAGAACCCATCCCGTGCCAGGGGATGCTCTGGTGCCCTGCAATGTGACACTAACCGGGGGGGCTCGGTCCCGTGTGCCCCACCAGAACCCATCCCATGCCAGGGGATGCTCTGGTGCCCTGCAATGTGATAATAACCGGGGGGGCTCGATCCCGTGTGCCCCACCAGAACCCATCCCGTGCCAGGGGATGCTCTGGTGCCCTGCAATGTGACACTAACCGGGGGGTCTCGGTCCTCCCCTGCCCCACCAGAACCCATCCCGTGCCAGGGGATGCTCGGGGCCCCCCTGTTCTCACCCCTCTCTCCGCTGCCCCCCCGCGCCCTGTCCCTGCCCTCAGGACATCCTCCTCAAGCGCGCTGCCGACGTGGCCGAGGCTCTCTACAGCGTCCCCCGCAGCGCGGGGCAGGTCCCTCCGCTGGCCGGCACCCACGGCCCCGCCGCCGGCGTCATGGGGGTGAGCTCCTTCGGCTCGCAGCTGCCCGTCAGCATCGGTGACTCCCCGCAGGGCACGGAGCAAGGTGCGAGGGGGGCAGAGGCGTTGGGGTGGGGGGGGGGGTCCTGCCCCGGTCCCCCCCTCCCGGTGCCACCGCGGCCGCCGTCTCCCGCAGGCTACTCCCGCAGCCCCGGCAGCGCCTCGCCGCGCGGGTACGTGCCCAGCTCCACGCCGCAGCACGGCGGCTACGGCGGCGGCACCGGCATCACCGGCTACGGCGGCGGCGGCGGCACCATGGCCGCGCTCGGGGTGCCCGGGTCCCCCAGCTTCCTCAACGGCTCCACCGCCAACTCGCCCTACGCCAGTGAGTCACGGACCCCGGGGCGGGGGGGGGTCCCGGTGAGGTGTGACAGCCCCGGGTGACCCCGAGCTCTGCACCAGCACCACGTGTCCCCAGAGCCAAGTGCCTGGGGTGTCCCCAGCACCATGCACCAGTCCCGGGTGTTCCCAATGCCATGTGCCAGCCCTGGGTGTCCCCAAAGCCCTGGGGTGTTCCCAATGCCATGTGCCAGCCCTGGGTGTCCCCAAAGCCCTGGAGTGTTCCCAATGCCATGTGCCAGCCCTGGGTGTCCCCAAAGCCCTGGAGTGTTCCCAATGCCATGTGCCAGCCCTGGGTGTCCCCAAAGCCCTGGAGTGTTCCCAATGCCATGTGCCAGCCCTGGGTGTCCCCAAAGCCCTGGAGTGTTCCCAATGCCATGTGCCAGCCCTGGGTGTCCCCAAAGCCCTGGAGTGTTCCCAATGCCATGTGCCAGCCCTGGGTGTCCCCAAAGCCCTGGAGTGTTCCCAATGCCATGCACCAGTCCCGGGTGTTCCCAATGCCATGTGCCAGCCCTGGGTGTCCCCAAAGCCCTGGAGTGTTCCCAATGCCTTGCACCAGCCCTGTGTGTCCTCAGAGCCCTGGGGTGTTCCCAATGCCATGCACCAGCCCTGGGTGTCCCCAGCACCATGCACCAGTCCCTGGTGCTCCCAATGCCGTGTGCCAGCCCTGGGTGTCCCCAGCACTGTGTGCCAGCACCGTGGTGTCCCCAGCGCCATGCACCAGCCTCAGGTATCCCCAAAACCACGTGCCAGCCCCAGCGCATCCCCAAGACCACGCACCAGCCCTGGGGTGTCCCCAAAGCTACACATGGGCCCTGGGGTATCCCCAACTCCACGGGCCAGCTCCGAGGTGTCCCCACCGCTGAGCACCAGCCCTGGGATGTCCCCAAAGCCAAGGGATGCGAAGCCGGCTCCCCGCGGGGTGTCCGGGCCGTGCCGCCTCCCGGCGCGGCGCTGAGCGGGTCTGTCCCCGCAGTCATGCCCGCCAGCCCCCCGCTCGGCGCCTCCTCCATCACCGTCCCGTCGGGCACCAGCGCCTCCACCCCCAGCGGGGTCTTCTCCTTCTCCCCGGTGAACATGATCTCGGCCGTGAAGCAGAAAAGCGCCTTCGCTCCGGTGGTGCGGCCGCAGAGCTCCCCCCCGCCCGCCTGCGCCAGCACCAGCAGCCTGCAGGGTGAGTGCGGGGCTGCCCGCACCCCGCCGGGTACCCCCGGACCCTGCCCGCATCCCCCTGGGTCCCCTTTGCCCCATGGCGCTGCCCGTACCCTGCCCGTCTCCTGCGCCCGCAGAGGCGGCAGCGCCCCCATCCTCGGCCCGCCCCGTTCCCGTCTCCTGCATCCCGGCTCATTCCCTCTCCCTCCCTCCCGCTTCCCAGACGCGGCTTTCGAGGACTCGGACAAGTTCCACACGCCCGCGCGGCCGCTCCAGGGCCTGGCCTATTCCTAAAGCACAGCGGGGCCCGGGATGCAGCGGCTGCCCCGAGCCCCCCATCCCGCCGGGGCGCGGAGGGAAGGGACCCCCCGATCCCTGCCCGCCCCTCGCAGCCGGGCCCATGGGAGCCGGGCGGCACCGGAGCCGCGGCACGGGCAGGACCGAGAGCGGCCCCTCCGCGCCGCTCCCGGGGTTTTCCATGGGGATCGGGGTGCACGGGGCTGCGGGACCCCCCCCCCCCATCCCGCTGCCCTGCGGCCACCCCAGCACGGCCCCGCGGAGCCGGTGACCCCGGACAGGGCTGGCACCGGCCCCGGTGTGGCTCGGCCGGAGAGGAGCCTTGGGGGGAGCCTCGGGAACGACCCAAATGATCGGGATTCAGCCTCGGAAAGACACCGAGAGCGGGGGGCAGCGGCAGCCCTGGGCAGGGTGCTCCAGGGAAGGTGGGATGGGTGCTCCAGGGCGGAAGGGGTACTCCGGAGTGGGATGGATGGGTGCTCTAGGCGGGATGGATGCTTCGGGTCAGAAGGGATGCTCTGGGGCAGGATGGATCCAGGGCAGAATGGATGCTCCAGGGCAGGAGGGATGTGTGGGAAAGACGGGGCGGACGCTCTGAGCTGGGATGGCTGTTCCAGGCAGGATGGCTGCTCGGGGGCGGGATGGGTGCATGCTCCGGGGCGGGATGGATGCTCCGGTGGGACCCGCTCTCCCCCCACTTCCCGGATCTGCAGCGCTCCCTCCCCAGATGTGCAGCAGCTCCACATCTGGAGCCGCCCACCCGCAGTCCCGGGTGCCGAGGCTGGATCCGTGCCTGGACCAGGGTCCGGGGGCTGCCCCGGCTCCAGCCCGGCCTCGTTTCCCATTATCATCACTATTATCATTAATGATATTAACACTAGGGTGATTTCCAGCGCAGGCAGGAGGCCCCGGCCCCGGCCCCGCTGCTCCTGCCGGGATTCCCTGTGCTCCCAGATGGGAATTCTGTAAATAAATAGGGAATAAAACCCAACACACCCCAACATCCCACCCGTGGGGGGGGGGCCGTGTCCCCCCCCCCAGCTGCCCCACCACCCTTCACTCAGTGATGGGTCCTCATTCCATGGCCCCAGCCCCTGCCCAGGGTGACCGGGGGGTTCCCAGGGCTGGAGGGAGCCCCCTGCCCATCCTTGGGGTCCCAGCACAGGATGGGGGTGATGGGGTCCCTCGGAGCAGGGGGGCTCCGACATGGGAATAAAAGGCCTTGCAGAAGGGCACCGGCTCCAGGGGTCTGTGCGTGGGGAGGGGGCAGCGCACAGGGACACCCCTGGGGGTGGGAGATGGGGGACCCCATGTGAGGACGGGCATCCTGAGAACGAGGAGTATGGGCATCCCAGGGGTGGGAGATCCCACAGGAGGACAGGGAATCCCATGTGAGGGCCCTAAGGACCTTCCCACCACCTCCCCCTTGCATCCCACACCCTGCCTGTGGGTCAGGGACAAGATGACCCTCATGGAAACCCCTTGACGCCCCCCCCCCCCAGCCCCGCCGGGGTCCCCCCCAGCCGCGGCAGCTCCGGCTGCGGGTGCTGGATGCCAGGCTCGCTCCCCCCGCAGCAGCCGCGGTGCTTGGAGTGGAGGATAAGGCGCTGGGGATAATTGCCTTAATCAAGAAAGGTTAACGAGGCTGCGGCACCGGGCCCGTGCCACGGAGCAGCCGGCGTTCCCGCTGCCGCTGCGGCCCCCAGGGCACCGCTCCCATGGCAAAGCCCATGGCAGCTGGGGGGAAGGAGCAGCTCCCCTCGACCCGGCTTCAGGGAGCGCTTGAGCCCAGGACAACCCCCCCCGTGTGCTGGGGGCACCCCCGGAGCGTGAGCAGCAGCGCACGGAGGGGATCCTGCCCCTCTGCTGTGGGATGGGGAGAGCCCCCCTGCAGTCCTGATCCAGGCACAAGGATGTGGAGCTGCTGGAGCGAGGCCAGAGGAGGCCATGGAGATGCTGCGAGGGCTGGAGCAGCTCTGCTCTGGAGCCAGGCTGAGAGAGCTGGGCTGGGGCAGCCTGGAGAAGAGAAGGCTCCTGAAGGGGAGACCTGAGAGCAGCTCCAGTGCCTGAAGGGGCTGCAGGAAAGCTGGAGAGGGGCTTGGGATAAGGGATGCAGGGACAGGCCAAGGGGAATGGCTTGAACCTGCCCGAGGGGAGACTGAGATGAGCTCTTAGGCAGAAGCTCTTCCCTGTGAGGGTGCTGAGGCGCTGGCCCAGGGTGCCCAGAGAAGCTGTGGCTGCCCCATCCCCAGCAGGGCTCAAGGCCAGGTTGGACACAGGGGCTTGGAGCAAGCTGCTCCAGTGGAAGGGGTCCCTGCCCGTGGCAGGGGCTGGAGCTGGAGGAGCTTTAAGGTCCCTTCCAACCCAAACCAGGCTGGGATTGTGCCATTGAGGCCAGCAGCCACAGGGTGCTGTGTATCCCAGGGGTCTGTGCCCCCATGTGTGGGTCCCCCCCAGCCATGGCACCCCCTGGCATGGCTGTGACCCACAGCATTCCCCGCTGGCAGCAGGTCTGTGTTTGTGCCTGTGTCCATCCCCGTGGTCTCTGTCCTGTGCCATGATGCAGCTGCTGCCGGATTTGGCACTTCATGGCTCAATGGCCATGGGGCAGCATTGCAGGAGCTGCAGCGCAGGGGGGGACATGAGCCCCATAGCCCCTGCTATGGGGGAAGGGGTCCCTCCTGCTGCCCCCCGGGACTCGCCACCACTGCCAGTGATGGGCTCGGCTGAGTGGGGCCGGAGCTGGGGTGCAGCAGGGACCCAACGTGCCCACCCCCAGTGTGCGGCTGCAGCACGTCACAGGGAACAGGGACATGCTTGCAGTGCTGCAGCAGGGCCATGCACACCTGCAATGGTGCCCTGCGTGCTGCAACGGTGCTTTGAATGCCCGTGATTGTGCCCTGGACGTTTATAATGGTGCCCTGCTCACCTGCACACTGCAGCGGGGCCCTGCTCACGCTCTTGTGCTCACAACCAGGCTCCGTGCACGCTCCCCCTGCTCGCACACGCACACGGGCCCCGCTTGCATTCCCCATCACACCCGTGCCCTGCACACAAGCAGCGGGGCCGCCGCTGCGGGAGGAGCTGGAGCTGAAGCCCCGGTCCGGTCCCGGTCCCGGTCTCCATCGGTCGCACCGGACCACAAGAGGGCTGTCGCGGGCCGCCGATGGCGCCGGCACCCAGCGTCCTGCCTGCGCCCTGCGTGAATCCCTGCCTGCATCTCTGCCCTGTACCCCGGCAAGCATCCCTGCGTGTGCATCCCAGCCTGCGCCCAACCTGCATCCCTGCCCTTGAACCCCAGCATGCATCTCTGCCTGCATCCCTGTCCTTGCATCCCAACACGAACCCCTGCCTATGCACCTTTGCCTGCACCAGTGCCCTTTACCCCAAACTGCACCCCCTGTCCTGCACCCCATCACACCCAGCGTCGGGTCCCTGAGTCCCAGCGGTTCAGCTGGATCAGGGGATCCCGGGCTCCGCACCTGGGGTCAGCGGTGGCAGGGGAACATTCCCAGCGTGGCCAAGGAGCATCCCCGCCCCACAGCGCCCACCCCGCAGCACCCCAGTCCCGGGGATCACCCCAGCCCCTGGAGCCTCCCATTTTCCCCTCCTGGATCACCCCGCTGCGGTTGCCATCAGCGCCCCACGGCCCTGGGGGGCCGCGGCAGCACCTGCAGCTCCGCAGCGCCGCGCTGAAGAGCCTCGCTGACATTTGAGCTTTGGGGAACGTCGGGAGCTCTCAGCCGCTCCTCGGGGCTCATCAAGAGCCAGACGAGCTGCAGCTCTAATTGCTTTAATCTCTGTGCTCCCGGCTGGGGCAGAGGCGTGTGGCACTGCCTGCCTTGATGGGGACCATATGGGAAGCATCCATCACCCCGCGCTGCGGCGGGGCGGGAGGAGGGAACGCTTCTATTAACTCACTTCTAACCTCAGACTCCGTCCATCCAGCCCCTGCTGTGGCCGCGGGGCGCTTGTGCCCCAGCCCATGCACCCGCCCCACCACAACCCTGTGCAGGGCACTTTAAAGCTCCTCCAGTCTCAACTCCCTGCCTCAGAGCTCAGCTCAGTCTCCCCTCGGGCAGGTTCAAGCCATTCCCCTTGGCCTGGCCCTACAGGCCCTTGTCCCAAGCCCCTCTCCAGCTTTCCTGCAGCCCCTTTAGGCACTGGAGCTGCTCTAAGGGCTCCCTTAGAGCCGGGCTTGGCCACCGTCCCTGGCACCGCTGGGTGGATGTGGCACTGCCAGGCGGGCTGGGCACGAGTCCTGTGGCCACCCCAGTGGCTTCCAAGGTGTTTGCCTTGGCCGGCAGCCCTGGCCTCGGCCGCAGGCTGCGGTCCTGTGCTGGGGCAGCGAGCCAGGCACTGGCACTGGGTACAGGCACCAGGATCCCCAGGGTGACAGGACCATGGAATCCAGCCTGGGTTGGACTGAAGGGACCTTAAAGCTCCTCCAGCCCCAACCCCTGCCACGGGCAGGGACCCCTTCCACTGGAGCAGCTTGCTCCAAGCCCCTGTGTCCAACCTGGCCTTGAGCACTGCCAGGGATGGGGCATTCCCGGCAGCGCCGCAGGACCCTGCGGGGGAACACGGGCTCAGCCGTTCCACCCCGAGGGAGAGCCCCGCTTTTGTGGCACCGGCTCCGGGGGCTCCTCCACACCAGCGGAACCCAATGGACCAGCAGCGATGGTGGCACCGAGCCCCGCTCCGGCTGCGGGCTGCGGGGGGCTCCATCCGCGTCCATCGCTGCCGGCTCAGGCTACGGCGCCTTTAAGGCAGGAGCTGGCGGCCCGGCGGTGGCTCCGCTCCAAGCCGAGCTGCGGGGAACCTCAGGACATCCCCGAAGCGCTGAGCGGGGCGGGCCCGAGCCTCGGCGCCGCGGGGAGCGGAGCGGGACCGGCTCAAGCGGCCGCCCCTGCCCGGAGCCCGGCCCCGCGGCCGGGGGTGCGGGAGCTCCCCGGTACCCAGGGGCCTGGGAAGGGCCGTCACGAGGGGCTGAGTCAGGCCGGCGCTGGGGGGGAGCTGCCTCTGGGCCCTGGCCAGAGCCCTCAGCGGGATGCGGGTGATGCCTCAGCGCAAAGCGGAGCCTTTCCCACCGCTCCTGCCCCGGGAGCCGGCGATGGAACAAAGCAGCGCCCTGCGCCAGCCCCGGCCCAGCGTGCCCTGATGTCCCACAGGGGGCGGAGACCCCATCCCATGGGGGCATCCCTGGGTGGTACAGGGTCACGGGACTCCTCCGTCCCACAGGAGCATCCCTGGGAGCCGCAGTGCCCGAGGACCCCGTCCTCATGAGCATCCCTGCTTGATACAGGGCCAGGGGAGCTGGGGGAGCAGGAGCATCCCTGGGGGCTGAAGGGCTGCAGGACCCCATCCCCATCCCATGTATTCAGCCTAACACAGTCCCGCTTGGCGCTGGTGCGTCCTGGGGGGGGATGGGGATGGGAAACGGGATGGGGACCGGGATGAGGATGGGACCAGTGCTCCACTCCCTGTCGCCTCCAGCCAGGCGACAGCAGAGCTGCCACCAAAGGGTGCCAGTGCCCCGAGTCCGCTCCTCCCACCCCCATCCCTGCGGCTGGAGCCAGAAACCCCAATAAAAGACAAAAGCCAATGCAGGAAAGTCCTTTTGGGATGGAAAATGAGCTCATGGGAGGCTGGGGCAGCGCCAGCGCCCGCGGCACCGGCTTGTGGAGGATCCCGCTGGCAGGGGGGCAGAGGCAGGACCCAGGGACCTTCCTCCTGCATGGGGGGCAGCCCCATGGCACCCAGACCCCTACCCTGGGCACCCCCCTGGCTGACCCGCCCTGCCCGGACCCCTGCCCTTGCGGTGCTGGTTCCCCAGGCAGAGCCCAGCCAGAGTGGTCTGGGATCTCTGGGAGAACTGGGAAGTGAGTCCAGGGCTGATGCCTGCACCCCCAAGCCTCAGAGCACCCCAAACCTCAGAGCACCCCAAACATCAGAGCACCCCAAACATCCCTGCACCTCAGAGCACCCCAAACCTCAGAGCACCCCAAACATCAGAGCACCCCAAACATCCCTGCACCTCACAGCACCCCAAACCTCAGAGCACCCCAAACCTCAGAGCACCCCAAACATCCCTGCACCTCAGAGCACCCCAAACCTCAGAGCACCCCAAACCTCAGAGCACCCCAAACATCCCTGCACCTCACAGCACCCCAAACCTTAGAGCACCCCAAACATCCCTGCACCTCACAGCACCCCAAACCTCAGAGCACCCCAAACATCAGAGCACCCCAAGCATCAGAGCACCCCAAACCTCAGAGCACCCCAAACATCCCTGCACCTCACAGCACCCCAAACCTCAGCCCGCTCCCATTCCCTGGGATCCCTCCCTCCCGGGCAGGGCACCAGGCACCGGGCATCCTGCTGCCGCGCAGGGCCCGGGGCCAGGGTTGGATCCTGCTGGATCAGGGCCGGGATTTGGCTGCGGAGCCGGCTCAGGCAGTTCCCGGGACCTCCCGGGTCCCCGGGCTCGGCCGGCGGCAGCACCGGATGCGGGGAGGCTGCAAGGAGGGATGGCAGGATGGTGGATGGAGGGATGATGGGATGGGGGGGTGATGAAGCCCCTGCATTCCTCGCCATGGGAAAAGGCAGCATTAGACAGGGAAGGGCTGGGATAGCCCAGGGGGGAGTGGGATCGGGTTTGGGGGGGACACAGGCCGTGGCACTCCCAACACTAGGAACAAAGGCATCCCCTTAGCCCATCCTGGCCACACTGGGTCACGAAGGAAGGGACCGCGGGTGTCCCATGGGACCAGGGCATGGATCCATCACATGGGCCTCATCCCACCGGTGCCCAGTGCCCCTCTGCCCAGCTCAGTGGTGCTGGGGGCTGGTACCGTGGTGCCAAGGGGATGCTCCTCACGTTTGGAACAGGGAGCTGGGTCAAGAACCGTCTGTGCTGGGATGCTGGGGACACTGGGGGATGCTGAGGACACAGTGCAAGGACAGTGGGGACACTGCGGGGTGCTGGGGCAGTGGGGATACTGAATGGTGATGGGGACAGTGGGGACATGGTGCAAGGGTAATGGGAACACTGTGGGGTGCAAGGGGGGGGGGGACAGTGCTGGGGACAGTGGACGTGGTGTGAGGACGAGGGGCATTATGCTGGGGATTGGGGGACACTGAGTGATGCTGGGACAATGGGGATGCCGTACGGTACTGGGGGCAGCAGGGGGGGGGGGGGGGGCTGGACCCCGTGTCCCCACCGGAGGGGGCTCTCGGAGCTGCCGGTCAAAAGGAGGGGAGAGAGCGGTTGTACCCCACAGCGCCGGGGGTCCCACTGTCCCTGTGCCCCAGTGTCCCGGTGTCCCCGTGTCCCGGTGTCCCGGTGTCCCCGTGTTCCTGTGTCCCGGTGTCCCAGTGTCCCGGTGTCCCGGTGTCCCCGTGTCCCGGTGTCCCCATGTCCCCGTGTCCCTGTGTCCCTATGCCCCGGTGTCCCCGTGTCCCGGTGTCCCTGTGTCCCCGTGTCCCAGTGTCCCTGTGTCCCGGTGTCCCGGTGTCCCCGTGTCCCAGTGTCCCTGTGTCCCGGTGTCCCGGTGTCCCCGTGTCCCAGTGTCCCGGTGTCCCGGTGTCCCCGTGTCCCGGTGTCCCGGTGTCCCGGTGTCCCCGTGTCCCAGTGTCCCGGTGTCCCGGTGTCCCCGTGTCCCTGTGTCCCCGTGTCCCTGTGTCCCGGTGTCTCCGTGTCCCCGTGTCCCTGTGTCCCGGTGTCCCGGTACCCCCCCGGCCAGGGGGAGGGGGTGATGGGGGGCGTGGAGGGGAGGGCGAGGGGAGGGGAGGTCCGGGACGAGCCGCGCCGGGCCCGCTCCGCTCCGCTCCGCTCCCCGCGGCCATGGCGGGGCTGCCCCTGGCGCTGCTGCTGCCGCTGCTGCTGCCGCTGCTCCCCCCGGTGCCCCCCGCCCGCGCCGCTCCCCCCCGCCCCGGCGCCACGGCGATGGGCGCCCCGGGAGGCACCGCCCCGGGACCCCGCAACGGCACCGGGGCGGCCACGGCGGCGCCCCCCAACACCGCCCCCCCCTCCAGCCCCGCTGCCCCCGGGCGCCCGCCCGAGGGGGGGGCCGGGACCGCAGGTAGGAAACGGGGGGGGGGAACAGAGCACGGGGGGGGCGCGGGCGGGGGGGGGCGTGCACAAGTGTGAGCGTGAGCACGGCCGGGACCGGGGGGTGAACGGCTCGGAACGGGTGTGGGGGTGTGCACGGGTGTGTGGGGGTGTGTGCATGTGTGTGTGTGCACATGTGTGTGTGTGTGTGCACGTGTGTGTGTGTGTGCATGTGTGTGTGCGCACATGTGTGCAAGTGTGTGCACATGTGTGTGTGCACGTGTGTGTGTGTGCACATGTGTGAGTGTGTGTGCATTGTGCGTGTGTCTGTGCAAGTGTGTGTGTGTGCACGTGTGTGTGTGTGTGCACATGTGTGTGTGTGCATGTGTGTGTGTGCACATGTGTGTGTGCGCGTGTGTGTGTGCATGTGTGTGTGTGCACATGTGTGCGTGTGCACATGTGTGTGTGCGCGTGTGTGTGCACATGTGTGTGTGCACATGTGTGTGTGCACGTGTGTGTGTGCGCACGTGTGTGTGTGCATGTGTGTGTGCACGTGTGTGTGTGCATGTGTGTGTGTGCACATGTGTGTGTGCGCGCACATGTGTGTGTGCATGTGTGTGCGCATGTGTGTGTGCAGGGGGGTGGGTGGGTGTGTGTGCAGGGGTGTGTGTGTACATGTGTGTGTGTGCATGTGTGTGCGCGTGTGTGTGCGTGTGTGTGTGCAGGGGTGTGTGTGTGTGCAGGGGTGTGTGTGCACAAGTGCGTGTGCACAGTCCTGTGTGCGTGAACAACCGTGTGCATGGGGTGCTGTGCACAAGTGAGTGCCCCTCTGAGCACACACGTGCACAGCCTTGTGTGCAGGACGTGGTGCAGAACCGTGTGTGCACAGGGACGTGTGTGCTCAGCTCTGTGGGTGCCTGTGCCCAGCTCTGGGTGCAGGGGGATGCACAGCTACGTGTGCACAGCTCTGTATGTGCATGGCTGCGTGTGCAAGGAGTTGTGTGCTCAAGCGCGTGTATGTGCGAGGACACCCGTGTGCAGAGCCCTGGGTGCAGGGGGGTGCACAACCCTTGTGTGTGTGTGCACACGGGGATATGTGTGAACAAAAGTGTGAGTGCACAGGGATGTGTGCACAGGGATGTATGCAGAGGGATGCAGGGATGCACACACAGGGATGCAGGCATGCACACACAGGGATGTGTGCAGAGGAATGCAGGGATGCACACGCAGGGATGCACACGCAGGGATGTGTGCACAGGGATGCAGGGATGCACTCACAGGGATGTGTGCACAGGGATGTGTGCACAGGGATGCAGGGATGCACACGCAGTGATGTGTGCACAGGGATGCAGGGATGCACTCACAGGGATGTGTGCACAGGGATGTGTGCACAGGGATGCAGGGATGCACTCACAGGGATGGGTGCACAGGGATGCAGGGATGCACACACAGGGATGTGTGCGCAGGGATGCACACACAGGGATGTGTGCACAGGGATGCAGGGATGCACAAACAGGGATGCAGGGATGCACACACAGGGATGCAGGGATGCACACCCAGGGATGTGTGCACAGGGATGCACACACAGGGATGCAGGGATGCACACACAGGGATGTGTGCACAGGGATGCAGGGATGCACAAACAGGGATGCAGGGATGCACACACAGGGATGTGTGCACAGGGATGCAGGGATGCACAAACAGGGATGCAGGGATGCACACACAGGGATGTGTGCACAGGGATGCACACACAGGGATGCAGGGATGCACACACAGGGATGTGTGCACAGGGATGCAGGGATGCACACCCAGGGATGTGTGCACAGGGATGCAGGGATGCACACACAGGGATGTGTGCACAGGGATACAGGGATGCAGACGCAGGGATGTGTGCACAGCTCTGTGCGTGGAGGGTTGCACACCTTTGTGTGCACGGGGCGGGTGTCACGGGGGATGGCTCAAAGTGTGTGTACACGTGTGTGTGTGTGCATGCAAGTACGCACGTGTGTGGCTTGCGTGTGCATCCATGCACCAGCCCGAGTGAGGGGTGCAGGGGTCCCTGAAGGTCGGTGCGCCTCTGCTCCAGGCGCTTCTGTGGACCCCAGTACCCTGGGGACACCCCACTATGGGGGTCCCCCCGCCCCAGGGGGGCCCCATCACCCCACCCCGGGGTCCCACCACTCAGGGGTCCCTGTGCCCATCTCCAGCTGCAGCACCCCGGAGGAAGGTGGTGCGGGTTAAAGTGGTGAGGAAGAAGGTGCTGAAGAAGAAGGTGCTGAAGAAGAGGCCGAAGGCTCCAGCCAAGGACACGGCTGCTCCACAGGAGCCTTGTACGTACCCTCGCCACCGCGACACGGCTGCACACGCGTGTGCACGCCTCAGTGCCATGCACTCACATGTGTGAGCTGGGTGCTCAGCGCCTGGCAGCACCCGCAGCCTGTGCCTGGCACATGCTATGACACACGTGTCCCCGCGCTGCCATGGGTGTGCACACAGGACCCCCCCTGCACACCCGTGTGCACACAGGAAACCCCCCACCTTGCACACCCCTGTGCACACAGGAACCCCCTTGCACACCCGTGTGCACACAGGAACCCCCCCCGCACACCCGTGTGCACACAGGAAACCCCCCACCTTGCACACCCATGTGCACACAGGAACCCCCCCTTGCACACCCGTGTGCACACAGGAACCCCCCCCTTGCACACCCGTGTGCACACAGGAACCCCCCCTTGCACACCCGTGTGCACACAGGAACACCCCCTTGCACACCCGTGTGCACACAGGAACCCCCTTGCACACCCGTGTGCACACAGGAACCCCTTGCACACCCGTGTGCACACAGGACCCCCCCCTTGCACACCCGTGTGCACACAGGAACCCCCCCTTACACACCCGTGTGCACACAGGACCCCCCCCTTACACACCCGTGTGCACACAGGACCCCCCTTTGCACACCCGTGTGCACACAGGAACCCCCCCTGGCACACCCGTGCACACAGGACCCCCCCTTGCACACCCGTGTGCACACAGGAACCCCCCCTGCACACCCGTGTGCACACAGGAACCCCCTGCACACCCGTGTGCACACAGGAACCCCTTGCACACCCGTGTGCACACAGGAACCCCTTGCACACCCGTGTGTACACAGGAACCCCCTTGCACACCCGTGTGCACACAGGAACCCCTTGCACACCCGTGTGCACACAGGAACCCCCTGCACACCCGTGTGCACACAGGACCCCCCCTGCACACCCGTGTGCACACAGGAACCCCCCCCTTGCACACCCGTGTGCACACAGGAACCCCTTGCACACCCGTGTGCACACAGGAACCCCCCTTGCACACCCGTGTGCACACATGAACCCCCCTTGCACACCCGTGTGCACACAGGAACCCCCCTTGCACACCCGTGTGCACACAGGAACCCCTTGCACACCCGTGTGCACACAGGAACCCCCCTTGCACACCCGTGTGCACACAGGACCCCCCCCTTGCACACCCGTGTGCACACAGGAACCCCTTGCACACCCGTGTGCACACAGGAACCCCTTGCACACCCGTGTGCACACAGGAACCCCCCCTTGCACACCCGTGTGCACACAGGAACCCCCCCTTGCACACCCGTGTGCACACAGGAACCCCCCCTTGCACACCCGTGTGCACACAGGAACCCCCCTTGCACACCCGTGTGTACACAGGAACCCCCCGTTACACACCCGTGTGCACACAGGAACCCCCCCTGCACACCCGTGTGCACACAGGAACCCCCCCTTGCACACCCGTGTGCACACAGGAACCCCTTGTACACCCGTGTGCAGTCAGGGCGCGCGGCGGGGCCGTGCCCGGGGGTCCCTGTGTGACCGCGGCCCCCCCCTGCCCGCAGCGTGCCCCCCCCTGGGGCTGGAGTCGCTCCGGGTGCGGGACTCGCAGCTCCGCGCCTCCAGCACCAAGCGCTACGGGCTGGGAGCGCACCGCGGCCGCCTCAACATCCAGGTACGGCCCGGCCGGGAGCGGGGGGCAACGGGACCGGGGGGGGACGGCACGGCACGGGTGTGCTGCGGGTGTGTGCATGGTGTGTGTGTGTGTGTGTGTGTGCATGGTGTGTGTGTGCACGGCACGGGTGTGCTGCGGGTGTGTGAGTGTGTGTGCGTGCATGGGGTGTGAGTGTGTGTGTGTGCATGGGGTGTGTGTGTGTGCACGGTACGGGTGTGCTGCGGGTGTGCATGGTGTGTGTGTGAGTGTGTGTGTGTGCATGGGGAGTGCATGGTGAGTGTGTGTGTGCATGGTGAGTGCACGGCACGGGTGTGCTGCGGGTGTGTGAGTGTGTGTGCATGGGGTGTGTGAGTGTGTGTGCATGGGGTGTGTGAGTGTGTGTGCATGGTGAGTGCATGGTGAGTGCACAGCACAAGTGTGCTGCGGGTGTGTGAGTGTGTGTGTGTGTGTGCATGGGGTGTGAGTGTGTGTGTGTGCATGGTGAGTGCATGGTGAGTGCACGGCACGGGTGTGCTGCGGGTGTGTGAGTGTGTGTTCATGGGGTGTGTGTGTGCATGGCGTGTGTGTGTGCTGTATGTGTGCATGGTGTGTGTGTGCATGGCGTGTGTGTGTGCATGGCGTGTGTGTGTGCATGGCGTGTGTGTGTGTGTGTGCATGGTGTGTGTGTGTGCTGTGCGCATGGCGTGTGCACGGAACTTGTGTGCTCTGCGTGTGCTCTGCGTGTGCACGGTACCTGTGACACTCGCACAGCACGTGACACACATGACGCGCGCACACCCCACGTGCCCCATGCAGCGCATGCATGCCCTGTGCCTGTCACACACCACGGGCCCCACATCCCCCCCATGCGGTGGGTGCCGGGGCTGGGGGCAGGTCCCTGCATCCCCCCCCATCCCTGCTCCCCCCCCCAGTCAGGGCTCTACGATGGGGACTTCTACGACGGGGGCTGGTGCGCGGGGCAGGAGGACGCGGGGCAGTGGCTGCAGGTGGATGCCCGCGGCCTCACCAACTTCACCGGCGTCATCACCCAGGGCCTCAACTCCATCTGGACGTAAGGGAGGGCGCAGGCAGCCGGGGGGGGCCGGGGGGGGGCACCCACTGACCCTGTCCCCTTGCAGGTACGATTGGGTGACGTCCTACAAGGTGCAGGTCAGCAACGACACCTACACGTGGCACCCGTGCCGCAACGGCACCGAGGAGGCGGTAGGTGCCCGGGGGCAGGGGGAAAGGGGATGGGGACCCCCAGCACCCCCGGTTCCCCGGGCAGAGCGAGGGCATGGAGGGGTTTAACCATGGGGGGGGTACCCGCAGCAGGGGTTAACGGTGCTGCTTGGCGCTGGGCTCTGTTGCCTTTGGCTCCCCCATCCCAGAGCGTCCTGCAGCACTTCCCTCCTGCACAAAGGCTGCTTGTCCCCGCTGCCAGCCCCCCCGGCACACGTGTGAACATGCCAAGGGCTCACACATGTGAACACGCCAAGGGCGCGCACGCGTGAACACGCCAAGGGCGCACACGTGTGAACATGCCAAGGGCTCACACATGTGAACACGTCAAGGGCGCACACACGTGAACACGCCAAGGGCTCACACGTGTGAACATGCCAAGGGCTCACACGTGTGAACACGTCAAGGGCGCACACACGTGAACACGCCAAGGGCTCACACGTGTGAACACGCCAAGGGCGCACACATGTGAACACGCCAAGGGCGCGCATGCGTGAACACGCCAAGGGCTCGCACGCGTGAACACGCCAAGGGCTCGCACGCGTGAACACGCCAAGGGCGCGCACGCGTGAACACGCCAAGGGCTCGCACGCGTGAACACGCCAAGGGCTCACACGCGTGAACACGCCAAGGGCTCACACATGTGAACATGCCAAGGGCTCACACATGTGAACATGCCAAGGGCGCACACGTGTGAACACGCCAAGGGCGCACACACGTGAACACGCCAAGGGCTCGCACGCGTGAACACGCCAAGGGCTCGCACGCGTGAACACGCCAAGGGCTCACATGTGTGAACACGCCAAGGGCGCGCACGTGTGAACACGCCAAGGGCGCACACACGTGTGAACACGCCAAGGGCTCACACATGTGAACACGCCAAGGGCTCACACATGTGAACACGCCAAGGGCTCGCACGTGTGAACACGCCAAGGGCTCGCACGCGTGAACACGCCAAGGGCTCACACACGTGTGCGTGGCACATCCAGCTGTGCCCAGAGGTGACCACGGCTGCCCCATGCCCGGGGCAGGGGGGGCTGCACACATAGGGGTACACGTGGGTGCAAGGACGGAGGTGGGGGAACACAGGGGTGCTCCCATGCACAGCACAGGCACTGGTGCTTGGGGTCCCTGAGCCAGCACTGGCCTGGGGGGAGTTTGGGATCCATGCACTGGGGCAGGTTTGGGGTCCCCCTCTGCTGCATTTGGGGTCCCTGTGCCAAGAGGAAGCTTCGGGGTCCCTGTGCCAGGGCTGTGCTGGGGCAGGTTTGGGGGTCCCTGTATTGGAATGGGTTTAGGGGTCCCTTTGCCGCTGTCAGGTTTGGGGGTCCCTGTGCCAGGAGCAAGTTTGGGGTCCCTGTGTCAGGATGGGTTGGGGGTCCCTGTATTGTCCAGGGTTTAGGGGTCCCTGTGCCAGGGCTGTGCTGGGGCAGGTTTGGGGGTCCCTGTATTGGAATGGGTTTAGGGGTCCCTTTGCCGCTGTCAGGTTTGGGGGTCCCTGCGCCAGGGCTGTGCCAGGAGTAAGTTTGGGGTCCCTGTGTCAGGATGGGCTGGGGGTCCCTGTATTGAACAGGGTTTAGGGGTCCCTGTGCCAGGGCTGTGCCGGGAACGAGTCTGGGCCCCTGTGCTGAGGTGGGTTTGGGGTCCCTGTGCCAGGGCCGCATCAGGGGCAGGTTTGGGGTCGCTGTGCTCATCCCTGGTCCCCTCCCGTGCGGGTGCTGGGTGCCGGTGCTGGGGGGCAGAGCAGCAGCAGCAGCAGCAGCCTCAGCCCTGCGGCTCCGCTGGGCTCTGGCTCCTCCTCGGCAGGGCCGGGACCGTTCCCGGTTCCCAGCCCGTGTCTGCTCCTCGTTAGGGGCTGGAGCGGGGCCAGGGGAGGCCGGATGCGGCCGCGGAGCCTGTAACCCCTCGGGTGCCGCAGCGCCTCCGCTGACCCCTCCGTGCGCAGCCCCAGTGCCCACAGCCCCCGTCCCCACATCCCCATCCCCTCATCCCCCCATTGCACAGCCCCCCCTTCCCACAGCCCCCCCATCCCACCGCTCCCCCTTCCCACAGCCCCCGTCCCCACATCCCCATCCTCACAGCCCCCCAATGCACAGCCCCCCCTTCCCACATCTCTATATCCCCATCCCCTCATCCTCCCATTCCCACAGCCCCCTTTCCCACTGCTCCCCCTTCCCACAGCCCCCATCCGCACATCCCCATCCTCACAGCCCCCCACTGCACAGCCCCCCCCCAGCCCCACACCTCTGTATCCCCCATCCCCACATCCCCCACAGCACCCCTTTCCCACTGGTCCCCCTTCCCACAGCCCCCATCCCCACAGCACCACATCCCTACAGTCCCATCCCATCCCCATCCCCCCACAGCACCACATTCCCCATGCCCCATCCCATCCCCACAGCCCCCCCCATCCCATCCCATCCCACCCCATCTCCACAGCCCCCCCATCCCATCCCCACAGCCCCCACATCCCACCCCATCCCACCCCATCCCCACAGCCCCCATCCCATCCCCACAGCCCCCCCCATCCCATCCCATCCCATCCCATCCCACCCCATCCCCACAGCCCCCCCACCCCATCTCCACAGCCCCCCCATCCCATCCCATCCCACCCCATCCCCACAGCCCCCCCACCCCATCCCCACAGCCCCCCCATCCCATCCCATCCCATCCCCACAGCCCCCCCATCCCACCCCATCCCACCCCATCCCCACAGCCCCCCCATCCCCTCCCCTCCCCTCCCATCCGCGCTCCCCCCAGGTGTTCCCCGGGAACAAGGACCCCGAGACTCCCGTTCTGAACGTGCTGCCGGAGCCGGCCGTGGCGCGGTACCTGCGCATCAACCCGCAGTCCTGGTTCCCCAACGGCACCATCTGCCTGCGGGCCGAGGTGCTGGGCTGCCCGCTGCCCGGTGCGTGCCCGCCCCGGCCCCTGCCCGCCCCCCGGCGCTGGCTCCGGCCCTGACCCTGTCCCCCCCGGCCCCCAGACCCCAGCAACATCCGCGCCCAGCACGGGCAGCCCCAGCCCGGCACCCGCCTGGATTTCCGCCACCACAACTACAAGGAGATGCGAAAGGTGCCGGCTCCCCCGCCCCCCCCCGGGGCACCCTGGTGTGGGACCGGGGCTCTGCAGCCCTGGGTGCCCCCGCACCCTGACCCAGCGCCCTGTGCCTGCCCCAGCTGATGAAGCGGGTGAGCGAGGAGTGTCCCGACATCACCCGCGTCTACAGCATCGGGAAGAGCTACCTGGGCCTCAAGATGTACGTCATGGAGATCTCGGACAAGCCCGGGCAGCACGAAGTGGGTACGTGACCTGCGGGGTGGGGTGCGGTGGGGTGCGGTGGGACAGGATGGGATGGGGTGGGATGGGATGGGGTGGGGTGGGGTCAGATGGGGTGGGATTGGATGGGGTGGGGTGGGGTGGGTTAGGATGGGATGCGGTGGGGTCAGATGGGGTGGGATGGGATGGGGATAGGGATGGGGATGGGTTGGAGATGGGATAGGGATGTAATGGGGATGGGGATGGGGATGGGGATAAGGATGGGGATGGGATGGAGATAGAATGGGGATGGGATAGGGATGGGGATAAGGATGGGGATGGGATGGAGATGGGATAGGGATGTAATGGGGATGGGGATGGGGATAAGGATGGGGATGGGATGGAGATAGAATGGGGATGGGATAGGGATGGGGATAAGGATGGGGATGGGATGGAGATGGGATAGGGATGTAATGGAGATGGGGATGGGATGGGGATAGGGATGAGGATGGGTTGGAAATGGAATGGGGATGTAATGGAGATGGGGATGGGATGGGGATAGGGATGGGGATGGGTTGGAGATGTGATGGGGATGGGATGGAACATCCAGGCTGGTGCAGGATGGGGATGGGGCAGCTGGGGACACCCAGGTGGCTGTGCAGACAGAGGGTGATGGGATGAGGTGAGGTGGGATGCCCAGGCTGGTATGGGTGGATGGGGGATAGGATCCAATGGGATCAGATGAGATCAGATGGGGTGCCCATGGCAGTGTAGGATGGGGACGGGGTGTCTGCAGACACCCTGGCTGATGTGGGAAGATAGAGATGGGATGGGATGGGATGGGATGGGATGGGATGGGATGGGATGGGGTGGGATGGGATGGCATGGCATGGCATGGGATGGCATGGCATGGCATGGGATGGCATGGCATGGGATAGGATGGGACACCCGGGCTGGCTCAGGCAGATGGGGACAGTCCCCAGGGATGCCCGGGCTATCACGGGGCACAGGGGACCAGGGCAGCCGTGGTCCCCTCACCACCACACCGGTGCCGGTCCCGCAGGAGAGCCGGAGTTCCGCTACGTGGCCGGGATGCACGGCAACGAGGTGCTGGGCCGGGAGCTGCTGCTCAACCTCATGGAATACCTGTGCCAGGAGTTCCGGGCCGGCAACCCCCGCGTGGTGCAGCTGGTGACCGAGACCCGCATCCACCTCCTGCCCTCCATGAACCCCGACGGCTACGAGACCGCCTACAAGCTGGTAGGGCCCCGCCGCCGGTGCCGGGGGCCGAGCACCGTCCCGGCGCCGTGCTGGTGACCCCCTCCCGCGGCAGGGCTCGGAGCTGTCGGGCTGGGCCATGGGCCGCTGGACCTACGAGGGCATCGACCTCAACCACAACTTCGCCGACCTCAACACGGCGCTGTGGGATGCTGAGGACAATGACTTGGTGCCCCACGAGTTCCCCAACCACTACATCCCCATCCCCGAGTACTACACCTTCGCCAACGCCACGGTGAGCCCCGTGCCGGTCCCCCTGTGCCGGTGCGCCGGGGGATGCCCTCCGTCCTGGGCGTGCAACCCATGGGGTTTGGCCATGGGGGTCCTGGCCATGGCGATGGGATGGGATGAGGACATCCAGGCTGGTGCAGGGTGGGGATGGGGTGGCTGGGGATGCCCAGGGTGATGGGGATGCTGATGGATGGGAAGGGTGGGGAGAGGGATGCCCAAGTTGGTGCCAGTGGATAGGGATGGGATGGGACACCCAGGCTGAGGTAGGGTGGGGATGGGGTGGCTGGGGATGGGCTGTGTGGGAAGGAGAATGGGGGGACAGGGACGTCCAGGTTTGTGCAGGTGGATGAGGATGGGATGGGATGGGATGGGATGGGATGGGATGGGATGGGATGGGATGGGATGGGATGAGGACACTCAGGCCAGTGCAGGTGGATGTGTACGGGATCCGCGATGGGATGAGGACACCCAGGCTGGTACAGGATGAGGATGGGATGGGATGAGGACACCCAGGCTGGTGCTGGATGAGGATGGGATGGGATGAGGACACCCAGGCTGGTACAGGATGAGGATGGGGTGGGATGAGAACACCCAGACTGGTGCAGGATGAGGATGGGATGGGATGAGGACACCCAGGCCGGTGCAGGATGAGGATGGGATGGGATGGGGTGGGATGAGGACAGCCAGGCCGGTGCAGGATGAGGATGGGGTGGGATGGGATGAGGACACCCAGGCTGGTGCAGGATGAGGATGGGGTGGGATGGGATGGGATGGGATGGGATGAGGACACCCAGGCCGGTGCAGGATGAGGATGGGATGGGATGGGGTGGGATGAGGACAGCCAGGCCGGTGCAGGATGAGGATGGGGTGGGATGAGGACACCCAGGCTGGTGCAGGATGAGGATGGGGTGGGATGGGATGGGATGGGATGAGGACAGCCAGGCCGGTACAGGATGAGGATGGGGTGGGATGGGATGAGGACAGCCAGGCCGGTGCAGGATGAGGATGGGGTGGGAGGGGATGGGATGAGGACAGCCAGGCCGGTGCAGGATGAGGATGGGGTGGGATGGGATGAGGACAGCCAGGCCGGTGCAGGATGAGGATGGGGTGGGATGGGATGGGAGGAGGACAGCCAGGCCGGTACAGGATGAGGATGGGGTGGGATGGGATGGGATGGGGTGCCAGGATGGTGCAGGATGAGGATGGGGTGGGATGGGATGGGATGAGGACAGCCAGGCCGGTGCAGGATGAGGATGGGGTGGGATGGGATGGGATGAGGACAGCCAGGCCGGTGCAGGATGAGGATGGGGTGGGATGAGGACACCCAGGCTGATGCAGGATGAGGATGGGGTGGGATGGTATGGGATGGTATGGGATGGGATGAGGACAGCCAGGCCGGTGCAGGATGAGGATGGGGTGGGATGGGATGAGGACAGCCAGGCCGGTGCAGGATGAGGACAGCCAGGCCGGCGCAGGATGAGGATGGGGTGGGATGGGATGAGGACAGCCAGGCCGGTGCAGGATGAGGATGGGGTGGGATGGGATGAGGACGGCCAGGCTGGTACAGGATGAGGACAGCCAGGCCGGCGCAGGTGGCTGTGTACGGGCTCCGGGATGGGATGCCCAGGCTGCCAAGGGCTGGAGGTGCGGTGGGGGTGGCTGGGATTGGGAATTCACCCCCAGGACCCTCCGCGGTGCCCGCAGGTGGCGCCGGAGACGCGGGCGGTGATCGACTGGATGCAGCGGTACCCGTTCGTGCTGAGCGCCAACCTGCACGGCGGGGAGCTGGTGGTCACCTACCCCTTCGACATGACCCGCACCTACTGGAAGGCGCAGGAGCTCACCCCGACGGCCGACGACGGCGTGTTCCGCTGGCTGGCCACCGTGTACGCCACGTCCAACCTGGCCATGGCCAGCGAGGAGCGGCGCCTCTGCCACTACGACGACTTCACCCGCTACGGCAACATCATCAACGGCGCCAACTGGCACACGGTGCCCGGCAGTGAGTGCGGAGGGGACGGCGTGGGGGGGCGACAGGGATGGGGACCCCCTGACCCCCCCCTTGTGTCCTGCCCAGGCATGAACGACTTCAGCTACCTGCACACCAACTGCTTCGAGATCACCGTGGAGCTCTCCTGCGACAAGTTCCCGCACGCCTCCGAGCTGCCGGCAGAGTGGGAGAACAACCGGGAGTCCCTCCTGCTCTACATGGAGCAGGTCAGGGATGGGGGCACCCGGGGGTCCGGGACATGGGGGGGACACTGCGGGGGCTGAGCGGGACACGGCTTGGGGTCCCCAAACACCCCAAGGCTCCATCGTCCCCCATGCACCCTGCAGCGTGTGAGGTGTGACCTGCACCGGGGTACGTGTGTGCATGTGTGTGTGCACGTGTATTCGTGTGTGCTCACGTGTATTCGTGTGTGTGCGCACGTGTATTCGTGTGTGTGCTCACCTGTATTCGTGTGTGTGCTCATGTGTATTCGTGTGTGTGCACACGTGTATTCGTGTGTGCTCACGTGTATTCGTGTGTGTGCGCACGTGTATTCATGTGTGTGCACATGTATTCGTGTGTGTGCGCACGTGTATTCGTGTGTGTGCGCACGTGTATTCGTGTGTGTGCACGTGTATTCGTGTGTGCGCACGTGTATTCGTGTGTGTGCTCACGTGTATTCGTGTGTGTGTGCGCACGTGTATTCGTGTGTGTGCTCACGTGTATTCGTGTGTGTGTGCGCACGTGTATTCGTGTGTGCGCTCACGTGTATTCGTGTGTGTGTGCACGTGTATTCGTGTGTGTGCTCACGTGTATTCGTGTGTGTGCGCACGTGTATTCGTGTGTGCTCACGTGTATTCGTGTGTGTGCGCACGTGTATTCGTGTGTGTGCGCACGTGTATTCGTGTGTGTGCGCACGTGTGTTCATGTGTGCGCACGTGTATTTGTGTGTGTGTGCACGTGTATTCGTGTGTGTGCGCGCACGTGTATTCGTGTGTGTGCTCATGTGTATTCGTGTGTGTGCGCACGTGTGTTCATGTGTGCGCACACGTGTGTGCCACCGGCTCGGGCCCGTGGTCCTCAGGTTCACCGTGGGATTAAGGGGGTAGTCCGGGATGGAGACACGGACGAGGGAATCGCCAACGCCATCATCTCTGTGGATGGCATCAACCACGACATCCGGACGGGTACGGTGGGATGCGGATGGGAATGGGGGTGGGAGTGGATTTGGGGATGGGACTGGGGATGAGGATGGAAATAGGCCTAAACTGGGAATGGGGATGGGGATAGGAATAGGATTGGGGATGGGGAAGGGAATGGGATTGGGGATGGGAATAAGACTGAGGCTGGAAATAGGATGAGGCTGGGGATGGGAATGGGACAGGAATGGGTCTGGGAATGGAACTGGGAAGGGGATGGGAATGGGATGAGGTTGGGAATGAGGATGGGAACAGGATTGGGGATGGAAATAGGATTGGTCTGGAAATGGGGGTTGGGACAGGAACAGGATTGGGACTGGAAATGGAGGTGGGAATGGAATGGGGGTGGGCTGGGAACAGGAACAAGGATGCGAATGGGATGGAGATGGAAGCGGGATGAGGCTGGGAATGAGGACGGGACGGGGGAGCAGGATGAGGCCCTGCAGGGGCATCCCCCCGCCGCAGCCTTCCACGGGGACTACTGGCGGCTGCTGAACCCGGGCGAGTACGAGGTGACGGCGCGGGCCGAGGGCTACGAGGCGGCCACGCAGCCGTGCCGGGTCCCCTTCGAGAACGTGCCCACCCCCTGCAGCTTCCGCCTGCGCCGGGCCCCGCGCCCGCGGGGGAGCCGCCTGCCCCCGGACCGGCCCCTGCGCCTGCAGCGACGGCGCCTCCGCCGCCTGCGCGCCCAGCGCCGCGCACCCTGACCGGGCGGCCGCAGCCCCGGCGCCGCGGGCTCGGCGAGGGGCAACCGGGGGCCGGGGCCGGAGCGGGCGCTGCCGGGGTCACCGCAGTGCGGGCGCTGTCCAGTAAAGATGGGGGCGCTGCCCCGGGGCCGGCTGCAGCGGGTCTGTGCGGAGCGGGAACGGGAGCGGGAATGGGAACGGGAAATAAAGAGGGAAATGGAGGGGGAACGGGAATGGAGCGCGAATGGGAACGGGAATGGGAACGGGAGCGGGAACGGGAGCGGGAAATGGAGCGGGAACGGGAGTGGAAAAGGGAATGGGAGCGGGAAATGGAGCAGGAAATGGAGCGGGAACGGGAACGGAGCGGGAACGGGAATGGGAGCGGGAATGGGAACGGGAATGGGAACGGGAGCGGGAACGGGAATGGGAGCGGGAAATGGAGCGGGAACGGGAGCTGGAATGGGAGCGGAAATGGGAATGGGAACGGGAATGGGAGCGGGAACGGGAAATGGGAACGGAAAATGAAGCGGGAAATGGAGCGGGAACGGGAACAGGAACGGGAACTGGATATGCAGAGTGAGAGCGAACGGGCGGGCAGCGCTCCTCCCGCCTCCGCAAGCCACGCCCCTCCCAGAGAGGCCACGCCCCTCCTCTGACCACGCCCCCTATGTTGAAGGTCAACGAGGCCTCCACCTCCTTGGCCCCTCCCCTTTCTCACCCCGCCCACTCGGATAGCTGTCCTGCCCATGACGTCTCCCCTACGCTGAACGCCTATTGGCTGATGGGAGCGGGAGGGGCGTGTCCCGGCAGGCGCGGTGGCCAATGGGCTACGAGTCCTGTCGGCGTCAGGCGGGAGCTGGAGGCGGTACCGGTGCGGGCGGAGGGGGTGTGCGAACATGGGGGCAATGGGGGGGGTTTGGGACCATGGGGATGATGGGGGGGCCATGGGGAGCTGGGGCCGTGGGGGCGCTGGAGGTGGGTCTAGGACCGTGGGGATGCTGGGGACACTGGGGGGGGGCCCATGGGGTGCTGGGACTATGGGGGTACTGGGGGGTACTGGGGCCATGGGGGGCTAGGATCGTGGGGTCACCCGGGGGGCTGGTGTCTAGGATCATGGGGGCATTGGGGGGGTCCAGGAGGGCTGAGACCATTGGGGCCCTGGGCTGGGGGTCTAGGAGCATGGGGGCACTGGGTGATGCTGGGGCCATCGGGGCACTGGGCTGGGGGTCTAGGAGCATGGGGGCACTGGGTGATGCTGGGGCCATGGGGACACTGGGAAGGGGTCTAAGACCTGGGGGATGCTGTGGCCATAGAGGCATTGGGGTGGGCCAATAGGGACTATATTGTCCCATGGGGTGGGACTATAGGACACGGGGGAGGGGGCTTCAGGTAAGTCTGGGACCATGGTAGCAATGGGGAGGGATCTAGGGCAGTGGGGATGCTGGGGTCACTGAGGTGAGGTCATGGGATGCTGGGACCATGGGGGCACTGGGGAGTGTCTGGGACCATGGGGCATTAGTGGGGACATGAGGGCATTAGGAAGGGGCTGTCCAGTGGTGCTGGGACCATGGGAGCATTGGAGGGGTCCAGGGGTGCTGGGGGCTATGGGGGCACTGGGTGGTCTGGTGGGTGCTGGGGGGGTCCCCATAGGTTTCTAAGGGGGTCCCCATGGTGCAAGCAGGGTGGATTTAAGGGGAGGGCTGCGGGGTTGCTGCTGGTGGGGTGGGGAATGGTCCCTTGCGGGGCAGAACAGGCCTGTGCGGTGCAATGGGGCCATGCCCATGGGGCTGGGGCACCCACCCTCACCCTGCCCATAGCCCGTGGTATCTGACCCACATCCCCCCCCCCGGCAGCACCAACCATGGTCCCCTTCCGCATCCGCCCGTACCGGGACAGCGACTACGCCGCCGTGCGGGAGGTGTTCGCGGCCGGGATGAGCGAGCACGCGCCGGCGCTGTGCCTGCACGTGCTGCGGCGGCCCTGGGCGCTGCTGCTGCTGGCCTGCACCTTCTGCCTGCTGCTGGCGAGCGCGCGCTCGCTGCTGCTGCCGCTGCTGGCGCTGGCGCTGGTGCTGGCGCTGGCGCGGCACATCCTGGGCTGCGCTTGGGACGCCTACATCCAACGGTGCCTCGACGCCGACCTGCGCGACATCGCCGCTGCCTACGGCCCCGGTGCCGGCGCCCGCTTCTGGGTGGCCGAGGCGGACGAGCGGGTGGTGGGCACGGTGGGCGTGCGGCCGGCGGCGGCGGACGGAGGCGGCGATGGCGGCGACGGGGAGCTGGTGCTGAAGCGGATGTCGGTGCGGCGCGGGTACCGCGGGCAGGGCATCGGCGCGGCGCTGGGCAGGGCGGCGCTGGCCTTCGCGCGGCAGCGCGGCTGCCGGGCCGTGGTGCTCAACACGCTGATGGTGCAGCACGAGGCGCGAGCGCTCTACGAGCGCCTGGGGTTCCGCCGGCACCGCCAGTACGTGCTGCCAACCGTCTACGGGCACCTGGCCAACTGCACCATCACCACCTACCGCTACGAGCTGGGCAGCAGCGAGTCGGCACCGCCGCCGCCCCGGGAGCAGGCAGCCATGGAGTGATGGAACCGTGCGATCATCCAGGGTGGAAAAGAGTTTCCGGATCAGCCGGGCCACCCAAGGACTGCCAAGGCCACCTCTGCCCCATGGCACTGAGGCCTCGGCTCCACGAGGTGTGAACACTTGGAGGGCCGGTGCCTGCAGCCCTGCCCTGGGCAGCCTGTTCCAATGCCTGAGCACCCTCTGGGGCAGGAATTGTTCCTCAGCTCCATCTAAACCTGCCCTGGGGCAGCTTGAGGCCGTTTCCTCTTGTCCCATCCCTTGTTCCCTGGGAGCAGAGCCCAGCCCCTCCTGGCTCCATCCTCCTCTCAGGCACTTGTAGGGAGCCATCAGGTCCCCCCTGAGCCTTCTCTTCTCCATCTGAACCCCCCAGGTCCCTCAGCCCTTCCCCATCACCCCTGTGCTCCAGGCCCTGCACCAGCCCCTCTCCAGCCCCTCAATGTCTGTCTCGTAGCGAGGGGCCCAGAGCTGAGCACAGGATTCGGGGTGCCCAGCACAGGATTCGGGGTGCCCAGCACAGGGGGGCAGTGACGAGGGCAGGGGATGCATCCTGGCCCCACCACACGTGCCCCTCAGTGCTGTGCTCAGCAGGGTGCTGGGTCCCCCCCAGTTCGTTCATTGCCATGGTGCATCTCAGGGACACGCAATGGGGGGGGTCTGGGTGCTGCCATCCCCACCCCATCGCTGTCCCTGCTTTCCCAACGGAGTTCAGGCTCCCAGGAGCGCATTCCCATGGGGAGCCTGGCCCCAAAGCCTTTGGGGGGGTTCCCCACGTGTGCCCCCCGCCTTGGCCCCTGTGCAGTGCCTGTGGGTCAGGGGCTGCTGCTGGAAGGGGGGGGGGGTGTTAACAATAAAGGACCATCCACAGCACTGGGCTGGATCGTTCTTCCCACATTGGGATGGGGTCTCAGGATGGGATCCTCACTGGGATGATGGCACCAGCACTACAGGGACCCCCATGAGAATGGTCCAGCACTGGGGGGGCACCAACCTGGACCCACTGGACATTACCATAACGCATGGGGATGACCCCCCCACTGTGTACTCCCCAGACCCCCTGTGCCAATGGGTGTCACTGGGAAGGGGACCACGATCCCCCAGACCCCCTTGTCCCCTCCTTGGACCTCCTTGTGCCCCCGCCCCGTCCCCTCGCATCTCCTTAAGCCCCATCCTTTGCCTGCTGTACCAAAGGCAACTCAGTGACCGTGAAAGAGCAGGGCAAAGTCCGAAGACCTTTGTCCCCCCACCCCATAGAGGGGCTCTTCAAGGGGGGGTCCACAACTAAAACGGGCATTGGGAACCCCCCCCACAATGGGACCACTCAGAAGGGGGGGATGATGCTGAAGCATTGGCGGGGATGGGGGGGTCCGGGTTGTGGAGGGGGACGGGCTTCGCCCGTCCCCCTCCACAACCCGGACCCCCCCATCCCCGCATCAATGGGTACCCCCCCATTACCCCCCTTAATGCCCCCCCCCGCGCTCAGCGTGACCCCAGAAGCCACATCCCTCCGGCGCCTGCGCTCGCTGCATCTCCGGAGCCATCGTCACGGGTAAGAGCCGAGCCTCGAAGGGGGGGGGGGCCCAGGGGGTCCCCCCCAAAGGGTGCAGAAGGAGGGGATGAATGGGGCTGGGGTAGGAGAATAAGGGGGGGGGGTGCGGGAGGTAAAGCCCCCCCCCCCGTCGTGGTTATGGGCTTAAATGGGGACCCCCAGCTTAAACAAAGGGGTGCAAAGCTGCCGGCTCTGCTTCGGGAAGTGGGAGGGATGGGGGCTACGATGGGGGGGTTGAAGGCGGGGGGCGGTGCTATGGTTGCCATTAACCCCCCCATAATGGGGTCAGTGCAGACGTACGGGGGTGATTATGGCATCTCTGGACCCCGTTTCCGGGGGGGGGAGCCCCTTTCTCCCCCTCCGAACAGGGGAACAAGCCCATAGCGTGCCCTGGGCACCCCCGGGGGGGGGGGGGTCCGTTCCTGTTTCCCCTCCATTTCCCTTTGCTCTGTCCCTGCCGCGGCAGTTCGGGGTGAAGGATGGGCACACACAAAGGTCCTGTGCGCGGTGGTGGGGTCCTGGGGGTGATCGGGGGGATTGGGGGGGGGGAACACCCCCAAATCCTCCTTCCCTTTCCTCCCCGCGCCCCGGTCCCTGCTCCCTCTTCCTCGCGATCCCATCCCCATCTCATCCCTGCAGCCTGGGGCGGGTGGGATGGACCCGGAGGCTCCACCAGGGGGAGAGGGGACCCCCTGTGTCCAACCCTTTTAACCCCTCCGTCCCCGGGACCCGCAGTGGGACCGGGCCCCCAGGCACGGCTGCTGCAGCCCCGGGATGAGAAGGGAGATGGTTGGGGGGGGTTGGTGGAACCCAAAGCGGGGGGGGGTGGGAGGAGGAGTGGGGCAGGGACCGCGCGGTGGGGGCGGGATGGAAGCCTGGGATGGAGCTCTTAGGGAGTTGGGGGTGCTGGGTGAGGAGCAGCTCCCCATGACCCGGTCCAGATCCCCCCCTCCCGTGCTGGGTGCACCCCAGAGCGTGAGCAGCAGCGCAGGGAGGGGATCCTGCCCCTCTGTTGTGGGATGGGGAGACCTGAGAGCGGCTCCAGTGCCTGAAGGGGCTGCAGGGAACCTGGAGAGGGGCCTGGGACAAGGGATGTAGGGCCAGGCCCAGGGGAATGGCTTGAACCTGCCCGAGGGGAGAGTTGGAGGGGATACAAGGAAGGTGGGGGGACATTGGAAGGGGTTGATTGGAGAAGCTGTGGCTGCCCCATCCCTGGCAGTGCTCAAGGCCAGGTTGGACACAGGGGCTTGGAGCAAGCTGCTCCGGTGGAAGGGGTCCCTGCCCGTGGCAGGGCTTGGAGCTGGAGGAGCTTTAAGGTCCCTTCAACCCAAACCAGGCTTCCAGGGCTCTATAAGGGGGTGATGCTGCCAGCGGGGTGATGCTGAGCACCTGCAGGAGCTGTGGGGGACGCTCAGCTCCCTGGCTGTGCTGTCCCGGTGCTGCGGTCTCTGTGTCATGTGTGACCCCCCACCCTCCCCACCGCTGACCGCCGGTGCCGTGCCGCAGGTTCCCATGGCGTCCTACCGCATCCGGCAGTACCAGGACAAGGACTTTGACGCCGTGCGGACGCTGTTTGCCCGCGGGATGCTGGAGCACAGCCCGGCCGGGTACCGCCACGTCCTGCGCTCGGCCCGGGTGCAGCTCCAGCTCCTCGTCCTCTTCGTGCTGGTGCGTGCGGCCGGCGGCTTCTGGCTGCTGGGGCTGGGGGCCGTGGCGCTGGCGCTCGTGGCCATCTGGCTCCTGGTGCGCTCCTACTCCACCACCTACGTGCGGCAGGCGCTCGGCACCGACCTGGCCGACGTGCGCGGCTCCTACCTGCGCTCCCCGCACGCCTGCTTCTGGGTGGCCGAGGCCGGCGGCGCCGTGGTGGGCACGGTGGCGGTGGAGCCGCCGCAGGACCCGGCCGAGCGGGCCGTGGCGCTGGAGCTGAAGCGGCTGTCGGTCAGCAGAGAGCACCGGGGCTGCGGCATCGCCAAGGCGCTGTGCCGGGAGGTGCTGCGCTTCGCCCGCGCCCGCGGCTTCGGCGCCGTCGTCCTCTCCACCTCCATGGTGCAGGTGCCGGCGCAGCGGCTCTACGAGAGCCAGGGCTTCCGCAGGGTGGGCACCACCAGCCCCTCGCTGCTCGCCTCCCTCCTCTGCTTCCAGGTCTTCCGCTACCGCTGCGACCTGCCCGGCCCCGCCGCGGCCCCGCCGCGCTAGGGAACGGCACCGGAACCGCGGCACCGCAGCCCCGAGGGAGGTGATGCCACGGCACCTCGGGTGCTGGGCCTGGCGTGCGAGGCACGGCTGTAGTATCCCTGGCACCGCTGCAGCATCCCTGGCACCGCTGCAGCATCCCTGGCACTGCTGCAGCATCCCTGGCACAGCTGCAGCATCCCTGGCGCCGCTGCAGCATCCCTGGCGCTGCTGCAGCATCCCTGTCACAGCTGCAGCATCCCTGGCACCGCTGCAGCATCCCTGGCGCTGCTGCAGCATCCCTGGCACAGCTGCAGCATCCCTGGCACCGCTGCAGCATCCCTGGCACCGCTGCAGTATCCTTGGCACCGCTGCAGCATCCCTGGCACAGCTGCAGTATCCTTGGCACCACTGCAGCATCCCTGGCACAGCTGCAACATCCCTGGCACCGCTGCAGCATCCCTGGCACCTCTGCAGTATCCTTGGCACCACTGCAGCATCCCTGGCACAGCTGCAGCATCCCTGGCACAGCTGCAGTATCCTTGGCACAGCTGCAGCATCCCTGGCACAGCTGCAGCATCCCTGGCACAGCTGCAGTATCCTTGGCACTGCTGCAGCATCCCTGGCACAGCTGCAGCATCCCCCATAACCACAGCATCCCCAGCATGCAGGGCACCACTGCAACATCCCCAGCACCACTGCAGCATCCCCAGCATGCAAAGCTCCACTGCAAAATCCCTGGCACCCTAAGCACAACTGCAGCATCCCCAGCACGCAAGGCTCCATCACAGCATCCCCTAACACACTGGGTACCATTGCAGCACACCCAGCATGCTAGGCTCCATTGCAGCATCCCCTAACACACTGGGTACCACTGCAGCAGACCCAGCATGCTAGGCTCCATTGCAGCATCCCATATACGCTAGGCACAACTGCGGCATTCCCCACCACTGCAGCACCCCTGGCACCGCCACAGCATCCCCAGCACCCCCAGCACCATTGCAGCATCCCCAGCACCATTGCTGCACCCCCAGCACTATTGCAGCACCCCCAGCACCACCACAGCATCCCCAGCACCCCCAGCACCATTGCAGCACCCCCAGCACCACCACAGCATCCCCAGCACACACAGCACCATTGCAGCACCCCCAGCACCACCACAGCATCCCCAGCACCCCCAGCACCATTGCAGCACCCCCAGCACCACCACAGCATCCCCAGCACCCCCAGCACCATTGCAGCACCCCCAGCACCACCACAGCATCCCCAGCACACAGAGCACCATTGCACCTCCATGGAGCGAGGCTCAGCCATGGCACCCACCGGGGTCGGGGCTGGGATGGGGCTGCCCCTGGCTGGGCTGTTGGGGCTTTTCCTTGTTTGCCAGTGGTGAGAAATAAAGAGAGATGGACCCCATGGGACAGCTGTGTGGGGCGTGGGTGTGCACGTGTGGGGGTGTGTACATGTGTGTGTGTACGTGTGTGTGTGTGTACGTGTGTGTGTACACGTGTGTGTACATGTGTGTGTGTGTACACGTGTGTGTACACGTGTGTGTGTGTACATGTGTGTGTGTACGTGTGGGTGTGTACGTGTGTGGGTGTACGTGTCGGTGTACATGTGTGTGTACATGTGTGGGTGTACATGTGTGTGTACATGTGTGTGTGTACACGTGTGCGTACCTGTGTGCGTACCTGTGTGTGTACATGTGTGTGTGTACGTGTGGGTGTGTACGTGTGGGTGTACATGTGTGTGTACATGTGTGTGTGTACACGTGTGCGTACACGTGTGTGTACACGTGTGTGTACATGTGTGTGTGTGTACATGTGCCTGTGTGTACACGTGTGTGTATGTGTACCTGTATGCGTGTATGTGTACACGTGTGTATCCGTAGGTGCACACGTGTGTATGTTTACACGTGTGTGCGTGTTCACGCATGCGCAGGCCCGCCCATGCCCGCCCGCACTGCGCGCAGGCGCCGTCCCCTCGCTTCCTTGTGCGCGTGCGAGCTGCTGCCAGCACCCCCGAGAGCCCCCCCAGCGCCGTGCTGGGGACCGGGGACCCTTGGGGTGCCGGGGGGGGGCAGGGGGGTGCCAGGGGACACCCCGGGGCCCACAGGCAGGCTGGCGGACATGCCCTCACTAAAGATGGCGGCGGCGAGGCCCGCAGTGCCCTCAGTAAAGATGGCGGA